>NW_007734534.1:0-478 GCF_000696425.1 Galeopterus variegatus | reverse complement strand
ACTGAGGGTTGCGATCCGTTGCCGGACACGGAAAAAAGACAAAAAAAAAAAAAAACCATTGTAATCCAAATTGAGCAATAGGACTGGCAGGTTAGCTCAGTTAGTTAGAACATGGTGCTAATAACACCAAAGTCCAAAGTTCAATCCCTGTACCAGCCAGACGCAAAAAAAAAAAAAAAAAAAAAGCCACCAGAAACAAATTAAAAAGCTATCACCTTCCCCTCAAATTCAGATTCTTTGCCCCCTCCCCCACACTCAATCTAAAAATAAGTTGTTTCTCAAATTTTTCTGGGATATCATGTTAATACATGATACCTTTATGAACAAAACACATAATTCCTTCTTTGGGTACAAAATAAATAAATTACTTCAAAACTACAAAAAGTATTAAATAGTTATATATTTCAATTTCCCTCAAATTTCTTTTTTTTTTTAAATTGCTTAGCATTTTATTATTTATTTATTTATTTATTTATTT
>NW_007734533.1:91229-91698 GCF_000696425.1 Galeopterus variegatus | reverse complement strand
AAAAAAAAATACAAGTATACATTCATGTATACACACACACACATATATGTACATATACACATACATAGGTATACACACATATACCTACAGGTACATACATATATATTTGTAAGTAAAAAGATGGAATAGATGCTTACCATTTTGATATCAGTGATTACCTTTGGATAAATGTATAAAGGAGTAGGACTAATTGGGGATTTAGCCTTACTCGGGATATTTTAATTTTTTTAAAGGAGAATGTATTCTTTTTTTGGTGGCTGGCTGGTATGGGGATCTAAACCCATGACCTTGCCATTATAAGGCTGTGCTCTAACCAACTGAGCTAACCAATCAGCCTCTTATATTGCTTGTGTAATTAAAATTTAATTTAAAAACTCAGCATAAAGAAAACAATGAGGAAAATCAAGTTTTCTTTTTTTTTTTTTTGTCCTTTTTGAGACTGGCCGCACCGCGCTCAGCCAGTGAGCGC
>NW_007734533.1:88283-90813 GCF_000696425.1 Galeopterus variegatus | reverse complement strand
GCCCCCCCCCGCCAGAGCCTGTGTGTATCACCTCCTCCCTGGACAAACCTGAAAAGATACAAACAAAAGCACAGCCATATCAGTGCCCTTAAGAATCAGATTATGACAGGCAGAGGAGGGCAAAGGTGTCAAGAAAATCATCTAGGAAATATTTACTGTGCCTCTGCTTTATGCCAAGCACTGGTGCTGGGGAATTAGGGAGGGATTAGACAGACATTTGCCTTCATGGAGCAAATGACAGTGAAACAGTATTTTGTTTATAAAACAGGTATTTGGTTTCTAAATTGATTCTGGATTATTGGGGGCCTGCTTCTGCAGTCACTGAAAAATTCATCTGAATTTTTGTACAAAACCTTCTGCAGAGGGCCGGCCCGGTGGCGCACTGCTATAGTGCGCCGCTTGGGAAGCGCGGCGGCGCTCCCACTGAGGGTTCGGATCCCACATACAGACCGGCCACTCACTGGTTGAGCGAGGGGTGGGAGCAACACCGAGGGTTGCGATCCCGTTGCCGGTCCCGGTCCGGTACNTAATTTTGCACATTTGCAAAATGACCCTAAGAGCAGACTTGTTTGGTGATAGCTGAAAGTTATCATCCAAGCACAATCATCCAGGTAGGTGGGGTTAGGCTGTTTTTCGATTTAGGGGATCATAGAAGTGACTAAATGAGAGTTGGCACCTGTATTCCCAAAGACTTGAGAAATATTTTAAACAGTCACCAAATAAATATGTGGATTTCATGAGAGCAAGGACTACAACAGCTTTATTCACTACTATTCATAAATGCTCAGTAAATACTGAATGTAGATTTTTAAGGACAAGTCTTTTTTGCCTATAGTTCACTTATGAATTTACATACTGCTTATTCAGAGAATTTGAAGTTAGTTGTTTGAAGGGAGATGGGCAATGTGTAATCATACTTTGTTAAATATTATTTGCTTTCACCAAGTGTTTTTTCTTCCAAAGAGGTGGCTTCTACTCCTACTCCACTTTAAAGGGAGTAAGAGACTTTTTTTTTTTAACTCTAGGAGTCTTCATCTTGGTAGAGATTTTAACAGTGGACTTGATTGTATTCATTATTCAGAATGGGTTTGAGTGTAACTTTCCAGAAACTAAGTATTACCTTTCTTGCAGACCTCAAAAATAAAGAGTATGGTAGATATAAATTGGAATATATTTTTCATTATTAATGATCCTTGCCATGGGTTCCTTCCCTCTGTTGAGCATTGGCAGTGATTATTAAGAGTTTTTTGTGTTTTGTCGGTATGTAAGTTTCAAATGCACCAAGTCGACTTACTGCTAGAAAAGGTTAACTATCTCATAAAATGTTCTAATTAAACAAATACCAGTGTCTACAGTCTAAGTGCATAGATTGAGGACAGAAGTTCTGAGTCTTCCTTAACAATACAAAATGAAATGTCTGAAATAAAGTTCCAACTTTAAACTCTTTAATGTATACCCTGCCCAATTATGGGGACACAGCCTTCTCCTTTGCATCTGTCTGTTGTGGGCAGGTTCCATTTTTCACCAACTGATGGAACACAGTGTCTGTGTTGTGGTTTCTTTTTAACCAGAACATAAGAAAGTATTTGCTGACTGAAGCCAGAGAAAAAAATAGACCTGAATTTCTTCAGGGTTGGCAGACTGCTGTAACGAAGGTAAGTATGAGATAAAAATGAAACCCATGCATGTCCAGGGATGGAGTGATCTAAGGTGTGGGTGCCTTTAAGAGCATTTGAAGACTAGACTAGTGACAGAGATACCAGTGAGAGCCTGGAGGCTCCAGGGAGGCAGATCAGAGTAAACCTCACTTTAGAATTCATCATCTATCTGCTCAATACTTTAGTGCTTGCTGGGAGCAAGTAACTTCAGTCATTTCGTTCCTGGGGCACTTGCTAATGATGTGGTGCTCTGTTTAAAAAAAAAAAAATTTTTTTTTTTTGGTGGCACCTTCCTCTTGCCTTCTTTCTGGATGACCCACATAGACCCAGAGAAATGCAAAAATGACTGTGTGGGTCCACTAAGGGAACAAATGCACTGTGCTACTTGTCAGGCATATGGGGAAGACAGTGGCCTGAGTATTTCAGTCTGAGTTCAGTCTGGATGCACCACCATGTTTGGCCCACAGACATTAAATCTGTATGTGGGGCAGTGTCTGCACGTAGCCTCTCAGTCTTGTCATGAATACCAGTGTCTTACATTTTATGGTTAGTACTTTATTGTTTTCAAAGTGTTTTTGATGTACATGATCTCATTTGATCCTTACAGCCTGTGAGGTAGGGGGGTCATTTAGGGATAAGTATCATCTTTATTCTGTAGATGAGAAAACTAAAGCTTAATTGTGACCTTCCCCAAAAGATATCAGAACTGTTGATAGAGTCGGGTCCTTGAACTGAGGTCATTAACACACTATTATAGACAGGTCTTGAAATAAACCTTTAACCCAAACCCAAAGGGACAAGATTGATTAAGCCATCCTTGAACTGAACCAAATGTGAAATTTTAAAATTAAGCATAAGTTTTGTGTTTTTTT
>NW_007734533.1:84659-87514 GCF_000696425.1 Galeopterus variegatus | reverse complement strand
GGGAGCGCCGCCGCGCTTCCCAAGCGGCGCACTGTAGCAGTGCGCCACCAGGCCGGCCCATAAGTTTTGTGTTTTAAATAACCTTGTATAACAGTTCAAATCAGAACTGAACTTGTAAATTTTCTGACTTTTACCCAACTAGAATATCTAGGTATTCTAAATTTAGTCTGGACCTTTCATATCCCCACTTTAGGCAGAATACAGTAAACAGTTCTTTTGAAAATAAACTGTTTACCTTCATGATTTCTTTCAAAGATAGGACAGAGTTGTATAATATGAGATGTAAAGTGAAGACTGCTAAGCAGAGTTATTACCATCTACGTATTCAGAGGCCAGGGGTATGTGGTCCACAGTTCCGTTTTGATTTCATTGTCAGTAAATTGATAGCAAAACTGGTTATCCAAATGGATATGATTAAAATAGGTTTTAAATTTGATTTTCCATTTCTCGTATTTAGACAAAATGTTGTTCTATATATTGTGGTTGCCACTTGATAGCCTTTTTTTGTCTTTTCATGTGGCCAGATGCCTCTGTAAACACTTTATTTTATTGGGATTTAGTTGATTGTACATTCCTGTGGGGTACAACATTCAATATCATAAACACTTCAGACACTTAAGATACCAGAGGTATACTCCAGCTGTCCTGGACTGAGAGACATTTCCTAGCTCTTGTTCATTTTTTTCATAAAAGAATTTTACTTATCTGGAGAGGAGTTCTTGATTTTATTTTAATGACCACTTTGTTTTTTCCCTCAGTGTATTCCACAACAGAAAAATGACAGTGACTGTGGAGTCTTTGTGCTCCAGGTAAAGAAATCCTGTTTTTTCAGAATTTACAATGTGTGAATTGAATTTGTTGGGTTTAGGGAGGAGAGGTGGCAGTCCCTGTATGTATACGTGATACTAGATTCAGCCAACAGTACTTTCCCTCCCTCCCTTTATTGCTGAGAAGCAGTAGTTTCTACATTTTCAGATGTTATCATTAAGGAAGAACTGCTTTCCAAGGCTACAAATGAGCAGTGGGTATTATCCTTGTCACATCAGGAGTTATTAGTAAGCCATACTAGAGACTGACTTGAATTTGCCCATACCATAGACCATTGGCATTTGCAGAATTAATGTTGTTGTTTTTTTTTTGGTGGCTGGCCAGTACTATGGGGATCTGAACCCATGACCTTGGTATTACCAGCACAGCACCACACTCTCCCAAGTGAGCTATTGGGCCAGTTGATTTTTTTTTTTTTTTAAATCATTGGCAAGCAACCTGCAGGTCTTTGTCATAGAATAATTAGGTTTGAAATAAGGACCACATTCAAAAACTGCCATCTCATGCTGTAGGTCTCCTTAAAAGTCTGAAAGGGCTATGGAAAAATTTGTTTTACATACGTTTCTGAAGGAAATTATACTATATAATCCATGAATTTAGAGATTTGCAATGATGGAAGACAGGTTGATTCATATACCTCATGAATGTTTGGGGTTTGTAAACAAATTCACGTTCCCACTTAAAGGCCAAGTTAGGTCTAGCTGTATTCCAGCATATTGTAATTTGGGAGGAACTGGAGCTTCTTTATCAGTTGCTGCTTTTCACAGTACTAGGTTGAGAGGAAGGGGAGACCCCAAGCCATATACTTGTTTGGAAAGTTGACTATAATTTGGAGGTAAATGTTTTAAAACGATGTTTTTACAACAAGTTTAAACAAACTTTAAAATGCTGCCTTAGACCCTATTAGGTCTGCATCTGGTAAAATGCAGTGGCCTGTACACAGCTCCACATGCCACTTAAGTGTTTCTGGGACCTTTGCAGTACTGCAAGTGCCTCGCCTTAGAGCAGCCTTTCCAGTTTTCACAAGAAGACATGCCCCGAGTACGGAAGAGGATTTACAAGGAGCTGTGTGAGTGCCGCCTCATGGACTGAAACTCAGCAGGGACTCTGGGAAGTCTGACCAAGTTGGAGCAGATGGTTTGTTACTTGAATCTCCAAACGCTTATTTGAATTTTTACAGATATTTCAGATCAGTGGTGTTGGGCCACTATTATTACCTCAGATTTACTTTTTGCCCTTATCCATTTCTCCAGCTACCATGTACTATTTTTTAATGTTCAGTTTGGTTTCATTTTTAACTTTATGGATTCTGTGTGTCCACCCCATATTTAATATTTATTATTCAAGTGCATGCATATAGACAGCATGCAGTGAAGAGTATGAAAAAAAAAAAAGCTTAGAAGATTTGGTGCAGCTTTTGAAACTTAGTTAGATGTGAACTGAACACAGGTTTAAAATTTAATCCCAGAACCTAATAAAAATGCAAGATGTGTTTGGTACAACATTATTCTGAGAATAGTAAATGTTCCCTGGGGCCTAAAGTGTAGCTAGGAGTGGTTTTGACAAAGCCAGTCCTGTTGTACTTTTATCGGCAGCACCTTTCACTGGATTCCCTCTCCAAGTGAGTCTTAGAGAGTGAGAGGCATTCCTTTTGAAGAGAGACATGGAAGTAAACTGGTGTGTTCTATTTACGGAGGCACACTTGAAAGCATGGTGCCTGCTTTGGGGAGAGTTGATTAAGTTATGAGTAAAAAACCCAGCAGCCTTGGGGGCCAGTTACCTTAACAAATGAGACTTCAATCTTGGTTTTAAGAATTATAGTACATGCCCTACATCTTATGAAGACTTTTGCTAGGACATTGAATTCCCTGGGTTTTTCTGTTTTTGACCTGTTAAAAAAACTTAACATCCCTCAAATCTGGGGTCAAACAAATGAGTTCAGCCTTTCTAGGGGTAATTTGCAAATTGTCACTTCCCTTTTGTTGCCTACCATATGAAAGATTTACCAAATACTTTTCTATTTCAGG
>NW_007734533.1:63607-84163 GCF_000696425.1 Galeopterus variegatus | reverse complement strand
TATGAAGACTTTTGCTAGGACATTGAATTCCCTGGGTTTTTCTGTTTTTGACCTGTTAAAAGAACTTAACATCCCTCAAATCTGGGGTCAAACAAATGAGTTCAGCCTTTCTAGGGGTAATTTGCAAACTGTCACTTCCCTTTTGTTGCCTACCATATGAAAGATTTACCAAATACTTTTCTATTTCAGGGGTGTTTAAAATATAAACATTCAAAGTCAAAGACTGACTTCAGGTCTTTTGCAGGTGGTGAAGAGGGAAGGTAGTAAAGACAACTTGATTCTATGAGAGTGCAGCAAATGTACTAGAGGTTTATCTTTAGTGATCTTAGCAAAATGCAGGGCTCATTTGGCTTTTTTGTCACCAGTCTTGAAACTCTAGCACATGAGTTCTTTTTCCTCTTCTGTTGAACCTCATCTTCTGGGAAAAGGCTGAAGTGGACCTGTCTTTGCACTTAGCTGCATTAGGAGTAAAGTACTGGATCTATCTTTAGTCTGGCCTTTTAGGACATATTTGAAAGGAAAGGAAATAAAACGTATATTAAACCTACCCAATTATCTTTTCTGAATCTGGGGAGGAAAAACAACAAATATATATGTAAGAAACTCAGAAGCTTGTACAGAAAAATATCAAGTAAATGGCAGAAGATACCTGAATTTATACCTGGTTAGGTGTGGGGTGTTAAAAACAAAGAGCTAAAATGTTTAAGTTGGCTATAGGGTATGGCTGAGAGGGCTGACTGCCAACAGTTTAAGGTTGAGTCAGACCATGTTTACATGCAGGGTTCCCAACACCAGTGTGGACACGGGGAAGTAGCCCCAGCACTTTCCTCTCCCGAGTCCTTCATACTTAGACTCCTTAGTATAGAACCAGGTCAGTATTTCTTATTGTGCTTCAAGTCATTAAAAAGCCTGAGAGTAGAGGCACTTTATGCTGCTACAGGTAGGGTTGTGTCAGCATTAGGAAAGATGACACTTTAAAGTGGGAAAGATTCTTGAGATTTTTAAGACGTGATGTACAAACGTGAGGTTTTTTCAAAATTTGTATGTGAGACATTTGCCTCTGATTTTTTGTTTTGGGCTTTACCAAAGTAGCCAGTAACTAGGCTGTCGATTTGAAATGTCTTGTACTTCAGAGTGAGGAAGTATCTCACTTGCTCACTGACAGAACCAGGCATACAGAAGAGACAGAATTATGTTCCTGTAAGGACCTTAACACCCAGAGCTTGAGTTGCCATTTCCTCCAACTGGAGAAGTGGTTATCTTGTCAGCACTTGAGGTGTGCAGGGATAAGCATAGAGACCCTTAGGTAAGATGTCCAAGTCCAGTGACTCACTTCCAGCTTAATGGGCACCTTGAAGTGCACTGCCTCGCTTGGTTTAGCCTAAACGAATATTTTAAGTGTTTTTTAAAATGTTTCTGTCATTCATGAAACTTGGTTTCAGCACACATAGTTGCTTTTCCCTCTCTTCTTGTGATTTCTTGTAAACCTCTGTTTAGCTCAAGTCCTAGATTAAAATGTCCTTTGTCCTGATGTTTGCAATAATTGCTTCCTTGCAACAAAGGCATTTTTGAAATATATTCTGGGTTGTTGGTGAGAGACAGACATTACTTTACTGTCACTAGCTTGGCACTGAACTGTTTAGGTGTCCACAAGGTATGCAGACCTTATGCTTTTGGAGATGGTACAAACTAAAAGCTACTTAAGACAAGCCTTCAACAAGCTGCCTGGTCCTCTCCATCAGCAAACTTATCGGGCAATAGTTGCTGCTTTCCAGTGGTTTTTCCTTTTGTTGAATCTATTGTAGATTTAATTCAACTTTTAGTTAACTTCTGTCAAGAATTATAGGTAATCAACCTTCAGGTAGCCTTTTAAGGAAGGAAAAAGAAGCAGTTGCTGCCAATAATCCCTAAATCACATTTTTTGGCTTTTCTACTTAACATTGCATATGAGTAACATGGTCATCTTGAATTTATAGTTGGGACAAAACAAAAACAGACCTAACTGGGATACAGCCAGCACTAGCCTAATCTGAGCTGCCCTTTTTCTCTGCAGTTGTGGTTCACTGCTTCCCTGGGTTAGAAGTAATTGGGGGATCTGGGTGGGTGGTCAGACCCTTCAGGTGAGAAACTGTGTATTAATAATGTGGATTAGATCTACTGATTACCTGCTCTGCTTAATTATATAAGAAACTGAATTCAGCAGTTATAAAGCACATACTTTGTTGTGTGTAGGCTCTGCCTCCTGGCCTGTAGATGATTAAGAAGACCTAGGGAATACCATCAGGGAAGTGCTCATTGTATTTGGATGTTACAAAATCAGACCTAGACAAGCTGTTCACTTAAAACGGTACCTGTTGGTCAGAAAAAGAATTTATTGAAAAATTATCATGTAAAATTACAGTGTTCAACCCTTCTAGCAAAATATTTTTTTGAGAAATAAACTAAATGCCTTTATAAACTTGTGTTCTCTTGTATTGAATTGACATGTACTGTTTGTTGAGTAGTATTTTTTCCCAGTGACATTCCAGTCATGACATGGTTCATTTAAGAACAGTGAACAGTGGGCCCTAAGCAGCCTACCTGTAGAGCAGCAGTATCCAATAAAATCTTCTGCAGTGATGGAAATGTTCTGTATTTTCATCAGTCACAATAGCCACTAGCCACATGTGGCTATTAAACATTTAAAATATGGTATGATGAGACACTGAATGCTTAATTTTATTTTACTTAAATAGCTACAAGTGGCTAATGGCTACCATATGGGGTATTAGTACTCTAAAGCAAGTCTCAAGTTTTATGCTTTAGCTAATAATGTATAGGGACCCAGTAAGTCTACAGATCCCAGTCTGGCTAGATCTGACATTTCACCCACATATTGTATTCCCTAATCTTAGCATACATGTGTGAATTTTCACTTTCTCTGATTAAAGTGAGAAATGGGTCAGATATTGTTCCTGACAAATAGGTAAGAAGAATGCAATGAAAAGACTCATATTCAGTGTCCTCAAGCCCAAGAAACATCAGGTCCTCTTAATTCAACCCTTATTTCCCTTCCCTTCCAATCATCCAGAGCATATGTTTTCTGGAAAAAAACTAATTTATTTCTCCATCAATAGAGAAGGTTGCTAGGTACATCTTTTATCATATTGACAAGAACATCTGCACTCTCTCCTCAAATGAAAAGCCATAGCTAAGTAGCAACTGTCAAATCAAAATGGACAAGTAAATTCTGCACATTACTCATAGATTCCCCTCAGAACTCATACACAGATAGTCCAGAGTAAGGGAATTCCAGAACATGTCCCTCTTTATGGGTGAGGAAATGGGCAAAGACAATGATAATTTGGTCCAACTTTATTGAAACCTGTTACAGAAGACACAATTCAAATAAGAACCACTGTGTGTGGTTTTAAGGCCTATATAAATGAATTATGTTTTACTACAAAGGAATATAAAATAAGTTCAAACTACAGTGTAAAAAGAAATTTAAAAAATGAAGTGTATTCTCATTTAAATTAAATGTTTGCAAATGGTTTCTTCCTAAGGACTTACAACTAATTATAGTTTTTAAAAAAAATTCAGATAACCAGTTTGAATTTGAGAAAACCTACACTGACTGTACATGGAAAACAATCACACTGAGGTACTTCAGCCCCCAACTTCCACGAACTACTAGAAGTTAGAAGATACTCTGTTGCTAGATGAAAAAAAATTCACATTTTTTCATATCAGGGCAAATTATAGTAGACAAGCAATAGCTCACATATAATATTAGGAATCACCTCTTGCCTTACAAATGCAAAATACATTATCTGGACTCTCTATAGAGACCATCAGCTCACTATTAAGACTTGAACATCAGTATGTACAGTTTGGACAAAAAAGAGACTTCAATGTGAGAATTGGCTGAGACAGACATTTCCTGCAGGAAGTATGTCTGTTCTTTTTAAGCATCCTCTCAATCTTCAAGCTCCTTTTTGAGGGAGTGAGGGAGCTGGTTGGTCTACAGAACCCTGGACCTTGGTATAGCAGCATACTCTAACCAACTGAGCTAACCAGTCAGCCCTTCCAAGCTCCTTTTTAAACCCACTCCATTCCCAAGATCACTCTGAAAATTTAAAAGAATAAATCTAATGGCCCTGACAGCAACCTTCATCATATCGAGGCAGTGTTTCATGTCTCTTGCTGTTTCATCCCATTTCCTACTGACACTGTCACCCCCATCCCCTAGAGTATTTGAGGTTCTCTATTACAAACCCTTATTTTTTCTAATTTCCTAATTTTCTGATATGTAAAGAATGGAAGCAGATGTTCCCTGGGACTGTCTAAAGCTTACTTTCACACAGACAATTTCAGCAGGTCCCTTGACCTCCAAGTTTGCATTTAGAGATTAGAAGTCAATAGAAAACAAATTCAGTTGTCAAATATCTGTTTCTAATTTAGAGCAAAGCTATACCACATAGCAAAGTTCCATTTATTAAACTTTATCTCATGTAAACTTAAATTTAAAAAATAACTCCAGGCCCCAGTGTAGATCATGAACCTACTTACAACTCAAATGTGGTAAAACAAATTTAATTTTTCCAGTCTCCCTAAAAGAAGTATAGTATTTTTGGCTGACAAACTAATCAACATTTTAGATCAGGAACACAGTTTTTGACCTGGTAACGGGAAATCATTCTGGTAACCTGGCACATGGCCAAGATTCTCTAAGACTAGAATTAAAGGCATTCTTTTGGATTCTGTCATTTAATGATTTCCAGAGGAATATCACAGAGACGTTTCCAGCTCAGTAGAGATACTGATCAAAGCTTGGTAAAAATGGGTTGGTTTGTAGATCTTGGGTAATGTTCTTCAATAAATTCAATAGGCCAAAGGAGTGAGTTTTTCACTGACAGAGCTCTCATCACTCACTGGTTTTGTGCCAGTTTTCCATAGCCGCCTCTCCCAGCATCATAGTCCTGCCGATATTCGTCTCGTACCTTCATTGAAAAGAACACAGTTATAGTCTAGAGACTGGTGTAACAAACACGTCAGACAAACAGCTAAACCTTTTCAGAGGCCATAATCTGAACATTCAAGCAGTAAGGCTCTTTATTTTAAAGTGAAAACTTAAAACTCAAAACTCACTTTGGTCCATTTTGCTTTTGTTCTAGACATTCTTGCAGGTGGAAAATATCTAACCAGTACTTCAATAATGCTTACTTGTAGAAATATATAGAATATACTATTTCAAGGATTAAAAAAGCAATTTACCAAAACCAGTGGATGGTTTTCAGATTCACTACAAGCCAAGGTTATAGGCACAAAGATATTTATAAAAGTGCAAATACAAATTGACAAAACACCTGTCATTCTGACTGGAACCCCAAGTGAAGCCTGAGCCCAGAGATCCTTCCTGCATACCTGGCCCCCAGATCGCCCACGTCCATACTGCCTGCCCTCCTTAAAGCCAGCATCCCAGTCTGTGCGAATGATCCGGTCATCCAGACGAGTTCCATTTATGTATCGCATAGCATTTTCTGCATCTGCTCTTGAATAGTATCTTAAGTATAAGTATTAAGGAACACTAGCATTTCTCCAAACATTTTTGGAAATACAGGCAGGAACACCTAAATGAAGTCGAGTTGTTAAGAAAAAGTACAAAAGCTAATCCAACCAGACACAGTTCAAAGACAATAATTCAGCTTGTACAGGCCTGTTGGAGGTTGGTCCAGAAGCACCTAGGGACATAAATATGACACTTATCCACGGTTAAGTTCATCATGGTTCCCTGGATATTCCTGTTAATACTTACTTGGTCCCATTGTCCCCATAATTCGGTTTGCAAATTTTTTTTTATTTAAAAAAAATTTTTTTTTAAGAAAGATGACTGGTAAGGGGATCTTAACCCTTGACTTGGTGTTGTCAGCACCACGCTCTCCCAGGTGAGCTAAACGGCCATCCCTATATAGGGATCTGAACCCAGGGCCTTGGTGTTAACAGCACCACACTCTCCCAAGTGAGCCAAGGGCCAGCCCTTGGTTTGCAAAATATTAAATATGTTTGGTGCAGGTTTAGAGCACATATTGTACACTTCTAATCCAAAAAATGACAACATCCAAATTGGGCACTGTATATTCGATAACAACCTTAAGAGAAGGTCGCAGTGCATATTAAATTGCCACAGAACTTCACTAGAAGGAAAGACTCAAAGTATCACTCAGGTTAGTAGTTCCCAAACCTATTTAATCAGATCTACTTGGAGTAGTATTGTATAAGCAATTATAATTATTAACTAGGTTTGGGAAATGCTGGTCTAGACTTATTTTTCTTGTCTTTAATTACACAGGTATGAAAACACTTGGTGAAATTCCTGTGTCTGGCACCTAGACAATGCCTAGCACATAGCAGGCATTCAGTAATTTTTTCAATGAATGAAATGAATGCTAGAAGGACAAACAGAGAAACTAGTTGAAAATAGCAGCCTCTCTTTGGGCATCTGCCATTATGATTGTTGATCTTTGATCTCTATAAGGCAACTGCAAAAACACTATGGTTCTCAGAGACTGATTACTAAGGAGATTTTCTTTTGCCCTGTGAACTGTTTTTTGATACTGCTACCAGAGGCAAAAGTAAAACCTGGGCACTCTGGTCCCTTGTGTCTGAGGAGAATGGAAGCAGCTTACTGAACCCAGATATCAGATACCACAATCACAGTGGAGAAAAGGTTCAAAAGCAGGGCTTCTGGTTCAAGGAGATAAGTGTAAACAAACATTTCTCCTTTCTTTCTCAAGGCCCCATTCAAGGGATAGGAAAGAAGCATACACCCAAGGAATAGAAGAGTGCTAATGGATAAAACAAAGTCAGTCTGAAATATTCTTGAAGGAGATTAGAGAAGGAGATAGCAATTACAGTAGGCTCTTTCTTCACAGCTGAGTAAGAAGTGAGGCTGCAAATATGGTTTAATTAAAGGTCTCTCTTTTTTTTTTCCTTTTTGTCTTTTTTACTGACCGGTAACGGGATCGCAACCCTCGGTGTTGCGCCCATACCAGGGACCGGCAACGGGATCGCAACCCTCAGTGTTGCGCCCGCACCGCGCTCAGCCAGTGAGCGGGAACCGGTCTCCACATGGGATCCAAACCCTCGGTGGGAGCGCCGCCGCGCTCCCAAGCGGCGCACTCTCCAGTGCGCCACCAGGCCGGCCCTAAAGGTCTCTTTTTAATTAAAGGTCTATGTAGAAGACCTGCAAGCAGGAAGGCTTTGATGCCAGAAAATAAAAATAAAACAATAGGGTTTTGAATAAACTGTCTAGAAGAACCTAGTGTCTTTGACATTAGCAGGCCAAAATAAATTGTCTTTTCACTCTGGCATTTGGGAAACCCACATATCCCAAAAGGAAGCTAGCAACTTAAGAGAGAAGCCGTGCCTGGGTCCAAAGAGTTAGCTTTCTTTTCCTTAATTATGAACAGAAACCCAGAGATCACCGGACAATGAGGAAAATTTACAGCATAAAGACAACCAAAACAAACATAATTCAGGGCATAGAAAAAAATTCAAAATACATTACATCAGGTCTGGGAAATTTCTCAGAATATAAAATAAAATGACCATATATATATATATATATATATATAAAGACCTAAAGGATAAATCCAGGAGGTCCAATATTTACAAAATCTCCAGAAAGAGAATGATCACAAGTAAATAGTTTTGAGTTTTTCCTATAAAACCAATCTATATACACCAACAGAATGAAAATACTATACAGCCATTTTAAAAACAGATAGACCTAAATGTGTTGACTTGTAACAATTTCTAAGATAGGTTAAAAAGGTAGCACATATAATACGCTACCACAAATTTACAGGGTTATTTCTGGAAAGACACTCATGACACTAGTAACTGCCTCTAGGGAACAGAATTAGGGGTTTAGAATGGTATGGAGATTTTATTTTCATGACATCCTTTGCCTTTTTTTTTAAAAAAAACACAAAGGGCATATATTCTTGAAAGGCATTCTTCTAAAGAATCAACCATAAGCAAGGCACGGACTTGAATGTAATTAACAGCTTTCGTAATATAAAATGTAGACACACTGGACAAAAGTAGATGAAGGAAGTAAAGACTAGTGTAGGGATGCTATTAAGCTAATACCCTCATTTTTTTAAAAACAGGCAACCATCCACTCTCAGCTCTCTACCCTGGCTCAACAGCTACATTAGATACACAGGAAGGATACTCCACAAAACAGAATCCACATGCTGTTTTTTTCATTTTATCCAAACCCATAATGATTTTCTTTATGTCACCACTTTTGCTGAAAAGCTCATAGATTTGTTCTTCAGTTGTGTAAAAGGAAAGATTTCCAACATACAATGTACAGCTTTTCTTCAGTAATTTTTCTTGTTCTTCATTGTCACCCTAGAATTTCAAATAGAGACAAAATTAAGCAATACAACTTATGAAGATCTTTGCTCAAGTAATATTTCTAAGTATGGCAAAAAATTTCCTTAATTCTGATTTGGAAATCAAATCTCTCATCATCCCAATACACCACAAATCCCTTGCCAAAAATAAAAGGAGAGTGTTCATATTTTATGAAGCACTTATGCAAGGTTCTGACTGCTTTTAGTAGAGAGACAAGGCTCAAAAGTTATACAGCATGCAACCTTCCTTCTCCTGTACCATAATGCCACACAAGTAGCATGCCTTTTTCCTACACACTCTATATCCTCAGCACAGGATCCTTCTCTAATGGTCCAAGTTTAAATTCTGGACATTGACCTAATATATTAGAAAAGGTCCTTTTATCCTCTGTAGTGAAAAATAAATGGATTTTCAGAGATAAGAGTTTCACTTGTAATATACCCATAGAGACTATTCTAAGCAACAACTGTGCTTAGATGATTTACATGCTCATATGTTTTCCTCTAAGTTTAGGAGAAAATGTAGTGACCACTAAAAATGAAAGAGAGCTCAATTTCTTAATGGGCTTCCTAATTGGAAGACAGGATAAAGCCACAGACAGGAGTATAACTGGGCTTCTGCCAACACATCTGACAGGCCCTGCGGACAAGATGGTTCATCATAGGCTGACATGGTATTTTAGATGCCTTCTCAGAAACTACTGAGGTTGTCCCTGGACCTTCTAGCCTCCACTAAAGGAGGAAAATTGTGATGAAATAGAAGGTCTACCAGTTGATCTGTTCCCAGGCCCTTGTGACCCAGGTTAGGGCTGTGACATTAACCACACCAGTGGTATTCCAGCTCGGAGAGTAGCTGAGTAGCCCTTCCTTCTTCATTTACTACTCCATATGTAATGCTGATCCAGTTTCCTTCACTCTGAGAATATGACTTTGCATTATTTGTCTGTGAATGCATTTTTAGCACAGTGCTCAGATTAATAGGCCTCATGATCACATTCACTGATAGAGCAACCATCTAAACTCACATCAAAAGAAAACTGATTAAATAAATTATGGTACATCTGTAAATATAAAACTGTGCAGCCCTTAGAAAAATGTACATCTACATGCAGTGATATAAAACATTTCCAAGAAGTAGTACAAAATGAAAAAAGCAAGGTACAGAACAGTGTGAAGGGTATACTCCCAAGTTACATTTTTTAAAAGCATGAACATTCACAGGTATCATACACAAGAAACTGGTAACTAAGTCTGCCTGGGGTGGTGGGGGGGTAGGGGAGCAAGGGAATGCAGGTCAGAGACTTACATGTATGCTGTCTCATTTCTCAGAAGAACTATACAAGGTATATCCTAACTTATTATCCCCATTTTACATAGGAGGAAAGACAGTTAAGTAACCTAAGGTCACACAGCTACACAGTAGTTGTAGCTGGAATTCAAATCCAGTCCTATCCCCAATACTATACTGCCTTGAAAAGACCACAGAACAATAGTCATTCTATGTTAAAAACAGGTTTTCAACTTTGGAAGGAGACATTAGAGAAAGTAGATTCATTTTATATTACTGATGGTACTGATTTGTTAAAATTATGTACAGGAGACATTTTCTTTTTCTTTCTACTTTTCTCACACATGTGAGTAATGTCCAAACAAATAGCCTACAGCTTAAGTCAACTGTGAAGTAAGTACTTAAGATATTAATGTGGATTCCACTCAGGGAACACTAGAAATTCCGCATAACAATATCGCATTACTATCTAAATAAAGCTATAGGCTTTAGACTGCAGAGATGAATAATAGCAAAAGTCGAATCCTTTCACAATCGTAATGTTGCAGGATGCTTTAAATTCAAGATGGTAATGATGTGGAACTGTTTAAAGTAATGAGAACCGTGAAAGTGGTAGAAGTGAAAATCACGCCTGGCACATGGTAAGTAAAGCTATAGGCTTTAGACTGCAGAGATGAATAATAGCAAAAGTCGAATCCTTTCACAATCATAATGTTGCAGGATGCTTTAAATTCAAGATGGTAATGATGTGGAACTGTTTAAAGTAATGAGAACTGTGAAAGTGGTAGAAGTGAAAATCACGCCTGGCACATGGTAACCATTTAAAAACTGTTGACTGAGCGAGTGAATGTAAGAGCTTTCTCAATTTGGCCTTAAACAAAACTTCCTTTTTCCTACCCTACTAACACATTTTACACATGCTCCACGCCTATACCCTCTATAGGCGTCCTCTCCTTTTCCAGTCACAAGGGGATTTTTTTTTTCATTTTTGAATTCTTAAAGCCCGTCCCTTCCCACTTATTTCTGCTTTAGATTTTGATTATTTGCCTCCATTTACAATCCTTACTACAGCATTATGAGCTCTTAAGGTGCAGGAATAGCCTTTCCTCTCCCTCTAGGGTTTAGCAGAGGCTTCTACAACAGCACTCAATAAAGGTTTATAAATAAATGAGTTAATGAGTGCCGCCCACCGTACTCCACCCCATGCCCGCCTTTGCAGATAACTGAAAAGCTCGCCTTTAATATCTACGGCCTTCTTCTTTTCCACAAAATACACTGTGACACAGCCTAAACTTAAATCCCCCTCTTCTGAAATCCAGGAATTCTCTGATCTTGACATCCAGTCACCCTCAGCGTGCCCTGCTTTGCTGGTCCACACCCCCACTCCGAAGCCTCTCCAAGGGCGGATACAAGACTCAACTTCGCGTAGAACCTCGTAGGGCCGGCCTACAAAAGAAGGAAAGAACCCAGGGCGCCAAAGGGAACTGTTTGGCTGATTTTTTTTTTTTTTTCTTTTAAAGGCCCAGTGTCTGGGTAAGAAAGGTGCCTCCACAAACTCGGGAGTGAAAAAGACACCTCTTCCCGTCTTCACATAGTCACTTTCCCGAGGCACAGCCCGTGAAAACGGGAGCCGCCACCACTACCGCTGCTCAAACCTCTCTGCACTGGCCGGGTACAGGGAGCGGCTACAAGCGAATGTGAAAGCGAGCTTCAAATTCCCTTTCTTTCTTTCTTTTTTTTTTTTTTCCGTGACCGGTAAGGGGATCGCAACCCTTGGCTTGGTGTCGCCCGCACCGCGCTCAGCCAGTGAGCTCACCGGCCATTCTTATATAGGATCCGACCCCCAGCGGCGGGAGCATCGCTGCGCTCCCAGTGCCGCACTCTCCCGAGTGCAGCCACGGGGTCGGCCCCAAATTCCCTTTCTATAAGAGTCAGGGGATTCCGTGATATCCAAACACCCTTCCAGCATCCACTCTCTGCCTCCCGAGCAGGCACCGGGTCTGTACTTCGCGTTTCGGGACACCAGCATAATGGAGACGACACAATGAGACAAGTGCCAACCGTTCTTCGGCGTTCTGGCCCAGGGCCTTCTGCCCTGGCGGCCCGGCCTCCCTCACCCGGAAGTGCTGGTCCCGGTACTGGCTCAGCTCCACGTAGGAGTCGCTGCGCAGCGCCTTCAGGAGGCCACCCGACATAGTGCCCAGAGGTGAACAAGGACGCGGCGACGCCGGAACAACGGGGCTGCACCAGCAGTGGCGTTGGCGGAATCGGAAACGCGCGGAGAAGGCTGCAGAAAGCGGAATATGTAGGGGCCAATCAGAGTGTGGCACTGACGTCATCAGGAGGCGCGGGCGCAGACGTGGTCCGTGATTCTGCTTCGCCGATCGGAAGGTGGGAACAGCGTGCTTCTGGTTCCGGGGCGCTCGGAAGAGGATGGTTCTTCGGCGGCTGCTGGCAGCCCTGCTGCACAGCCCGCAGCTGGTGGAGCGTCTGTCCGAGTCGCGGCCCATCCGACGTGCGGCACAGCTCACGGCCTTCGCACTGCTGCAGGCCCAGCTGCGCGGCCAGGACGCTGCCCGCCGCCTGCGGGGCCTCGCTGCTGGGCCAGTGGGTTCCCTGGGCCGCCGCGTTGTGCGGTTCAAAGACGCCTTCACCCAGGAGCTACGCCGCGGCCTCCGGGACCGCCCGGGGCCACCACCAGGTAGCCAGAGGGGCCCAGGCGCAAACACTTAAACCCGGGCTGGGCCAGGTCGAGGTCGCCTACTTTCTGTTCTGGGCTCTACACCGGCCTCGGCGTTGAAGGAGTCATCCCGGGCACTGCGAATGGCTTGGAATCCAGCTCAGATCGTCGACCTATAGCCGTCCCACCCATAAGAGCCTAGGCCAAACCGACATTCCTGTTGAAGTCCTGTGATTGTACTGGGGCATAGTGTGGAGAAAGACCCGCAAACCTAACAGAGATAAACATAGGCTGGGTCTGGACACTGCACGTACAGAGAACCACAGACAGAATCACAGCCAGAAAGAGAGCCTTTTCTCTGCAAAAGGGACTAAAACTTGGTTGATGCTGCTATGTCTGCGCTGGTATACCAGGACGCTAATTGCAGGGAAGATCATGGATGGAAAGACAACCGAGCAGCTGCAAAAATCCTGATTAAATGTGTGAGCTCATTAATAGACATGTGTGGTATTTCTCACTCAGGATTGGGAATCCTGGGGGCTTGTAGGCCCGTGGTAATAATGGTTAACACATATTGAGTGCGTATTCTTGTTGGCCTCTGTGTGGGTTATTTCACTTACTCTTAAACAACCGTATTCATATGAGGAAGTGGAGGAAGTTGCCCAAAGCCTCATAGAGTGGGATGTGAGCACAGGTTTTTGACTCCAGGGCCTAAGTCCTTAATCTCAGCTGTCTGCAGCATTTACTCTGACCCTCAATGCCTGCCCTCCCCCACCACCCCCAACACCAGCAGGCCTTAAGACTACTGCCTAGGGAGGAACAATCTACTTGTATTACTATTCCCCATTTTATAAGGTCTGGGATACAAACTAAGACCATGGTACAGCTAGTGGACCTATGATTGGGAAATTCATTGTATACAGAAATATCTAATCATTTGAGGCTTCTAGCTACATTTCTGATTGTTTATGGAAAGAACTCGGTGAGGAAATAATTCCAGTCACTCAGAGAGATGGAGAGTCAGGAAGTTTATTATGCTAGTGGGACAGGAACACTAGCAGGACCCAGGTGGACTCACATCCTGAGATCCTGGGACCCTGTGTGCAGGGAGAACTGTGGTTATTTACTTTTCTTGAGCAGGCATGCAAGCTTTTTATTGGCCCTGTCTGTATCCAGGCAGAGTCACCCAAGCTGGGGGGGCTTCCAGCAGCTTTACAGAGGCAGGAAATGTGTGATTAAGTAGGTGCTGTTAGTTTCAATTTCTAAACATATCTTCGGCAAGTAGTTTCTGCGAATTCAGGTGGCTCAGTCAAGCAAGCAGCAGAACTACAGAAACCCAAGAGGCTGACTACCGTTTAACCAACTTTTAGGGATCCTTTGCAAACAAGCACATT
Source organism: Galeopterus variegatus (assembly GCF_000696425.1). NCBI lineage: Eukaryota > Metazoa > Chordata > Mammalia > Dermoptera > Cynocephalidae > Galeopterus > Galeopterus variegatus. The sequence continues at coordinate 70,393 of NW_007734533.1, read as the reverse complement.
CCAGCTGCAAGGTTACACAAACAAAGGGCCTTAGTTAAAAGAACTTTTAGACCCCAGTATTCCACCTCATGATCATTTCTAATTAGGCTACACAGTTAATCACGTAATCTGGAAAGCATGGCACCACAGGAAAAGCTTTTAGGCTGGTAACCAGATACTGGCTGAGCTTTGTGTGTTCTCCATTCCCATTGGGGCAGGCTGAGAGGGCCTATGACACATGGCATTGCTGAGGAGAACATCTGGGGTTTCTTTTTTTTGTTGATGGCTGGCAGGTAGGGGATCTGAACCCTTGACGTTGGTGTTACAAGGTGGCATTCTAACGAACTGAGCTAACCAGCTAGCCAATATCTGGGAGAATGATTCTTAGGGCAAGGTGCAGAAATGGCTGGAGAGTTTCCCACCACCTCTCAGGGACAGCCATAGAAGAGAGTGGGAAGAAATTTACTAGAATGACTTTTTATAAAAAGGAATTTAGTTTTAATTGACATGTATTGATTGTACATATTTATGGGGTATAGAGTTATATTTTAATACATGTACACAATGTGTGATGATGAAATCAGAGTAGTTAGCATATTCACCATCCCAAAACTATCATTTCTTTGTAAGAACATTTGAACTCTCTTAGCCATTTGAGAACATACAATAAATTATTGTTAATTATAGATGCCTAGCACTACTGTTTGCCACTAGAACTTATTTTTCCTATCTAGCTATAATTTTGTGTCCACTAACCAATCCTCACTTCTCCCTTTCCTGGCCTCTAGTAACCACAATCCTACTTTCTACTTCTAGAAGTTCAATTTTTTTTGTTCTTTAACTCCAACGTATAAGTGAGAACCTGCAGTATTTTTCTTTCTGTGCCTGACTTATTTCACTTAACATAATTTCTTCCAGGATCATTCATATTGCCTGTAAATGACAAGATTTTATTCTTTTTCATGGCTGAATGGTATTCCATTGCATATACGTACCACATTTTCTTTGTCCATCTGTCAGTGGACACCTAGGTTGATTCCATCCTATTCTTTTTCATGGCTGAATGGTATTCCATTGCATATACGTACCACATTTTCTTTGTCCATTCATCTGTCAGTGGACACCTAGGTTGATTCCATCCTTTTTTTTTTTTGGCAGCTGGCCATACAGGCATCTGAACTGTTAGCCTTGGTGTTGTCAGCACCATAATCTAACCAAGTGAGCTAAACAGCCAACCTCTTTCCATATTGTGGCAATTGTGAATAGGGCTGCAATAAACATGGGGGTGCAGATATCCCTTCAGTATACTATTTTCTTTTCTTTGGGTAGATAGCCAGCAGTGGGACTACTGAATCCTATGGTAGTTCTGTTTTTAGTTTTTCTGAGGAAACTCCAGACTTTTCCATAATGGCTGTATTAATTTATATTCCCACCAACAGTATATGAATTCTCTTTTCTCCCCATCTTTGCCAACATTTACTTTTTGTCTTTTTGATAACAGCGCAGAATGACTTGTTTTAATAATAACAATAAATAATAACCAAACACCGAGACAGCAGGCACCAAATTTCCACTAAATATCACACCACTCCCACTTCCATGCTTAAAGAGCTTGGTGAGAGACATGCCGGCTGAGCCAGGGTTCATGTGCTGTGGGCTCCGGGAATGACAGTGCTAGCTGTCAGACCCCTCTCATATCCTCTAGTCCATTGTACAGACCGGAAAACAAACAAACAGAAAGATTGGGAAACAGGCTGGATGAGTGGGAGGGGCTTTCTCAAGATGACACAGTGAGTAGCAGACCAGGGACTAGAATTTGGGTCCCCTGAATCTGAGCCACCTGTTCTTTCTACTTCACCACACTGCCTTCCAGGTATCTGGAAGGTCAGATCGGCCTTAGGAAGCCAAAGGGTTGTCATGACAGCAGGAAGTAAGGCATCATAGAAAGTTTGGGAGAGGTCATTCAGGACTGTCATTTTTCACAACCAGGTGCTATTTTACACAGTATTTAAAATATCACAGTGGCTGGAAGGAATGGGGCAGGAACAGACATTAGGTACCATTGGTTACACCAAGATTCCTTAGGGACTTTGGCATCAGGATCGTGACTGGTCAGAACTTTGGTCTGAGGGAAAAGAGTGCCAGCTCACTCAGAAGGTAGAACAGTCAACAGCTGTGCCCAGGACAGGCAGCAGTGGGAATCTCGAAGGAGAACCAAGCCTCTGTCCCAGCATCCCAGCCCAGCTACCCATGTAGAACGTGGAGTGGCACCTTCTATAGCTGAATCTTGGGCAGGGGCTGTTCTGTCATATTGTCAGGCTTATTCCCCCAGCTCCATGATGTGAAGACTGAGATGGTCCTTCCAAGCCTCACTCAGCAGGGAGGACAGGGCTGGTGGATCCTCCAGGGTCAAGTGGGGAAACATGAGTGTCTCATTCTTGAGGGGAAAGCTGCATTTCTCCACGGCATGCCTGGTGGTGCCAGGGGTCACCACAAAGAGGCGGCAGAGCCACGGCCCGCCAGCCCCTTGACAGGTTGGTTGGTTAATGAAGTTGTTCAGGGCTTGGCACAGGTCCCAGTCCTCAGTCCCACCCATGTCCACCACCTCCACAGGTGACCCCAGGCCTGGGAGGTGTAGAAGGTGCTGGGGGGGCATGTAGGTGTGGGTGAAGAGAAGTGTGTAGTGGATAGGCATGCTCGGGAGCACAGGTGCATGAACCACCTGCTCCAGGTACTCTAAGCCAGGCACCAGGCCCCCCTGATGCAGGCAGCCAAAGAAGAGGGCACCTAGGGCATTGAAAAGAACCAGGGTGCCCTTCCAGGGCACAGGTTGGGTCTGTGAACTACACAGCAGGACAAGGGGAACCAGAAGGGGGATCAGGAACCGAGCCTCCTGGTGGCTAAAGGCAGACAGTAGGGCCAGGGGCATGAAGTAGAGGAGAAGAAGGGAAGATCTGGAGCTGGACAACAGGCTCTGGGCACTCAGTGCCCTCAGGAGGCCCATTCTTGCAAAGGCCTGGCAGCAGACTTGCAGCTGTTGCCATGCAGCGTGCAGAGCTTGGACATGCAGAACCCCGAAGAGCAGGAAGCCATTGACTGCCAGGTGAGTGAGCCGCACATGTGTGCCGTGCTGTGCCAAGTTTTGGGGATCCAGGTTGTAGTGCAAGAAGTTGACAGGTGTAAGGACAAGGGTACTGGGTCTAGAGGGGCTAGAGAAGTACCAGCTGTCCATGGCCACAAACACTAGTGCTGTGAGGGCCGCTCCTGGGAGCAGCACCAGGGCTTCCCGGGTCAGGGACTTGAAGCCAGGGTTTGTGGCTCCACGAATGCCCCAGAGGAAGAGGGGGACCAGAGCAAAGGCCAGAAAGGTAGGGCGGTTGAAAAAGCCAGCAGCCACAATGCCCCCGAGAAGCCAGCTGTGCCACCATGGACCTGGAGCAGACTTCCTGGGTGTGGGGCTTCGTGCTACATGGGGGGATACCAGCACCAGCAGCCATGTGAAGAGCAGTCCCTCGACAGCGTTGGAGAAGGTCCTTGTGTAGAAGACCAGGGTGACGTAGGAACCAGACAGCAGGACCAGGGCATTCCAACGATCCGCCCCCCACAGTGGGGCCAAGTGATACATGGCCCCATCCAGGGCAAAGGAGAGGGCAGTGAGGAGGAGTCGGGGCCCCACCAGTAGCACGTAGCCACTCACCAGGCCAGGCCAGGGCCCCAACTCTTCCCAGAGCCTGAGAAGCCAGAAGGTAGAGCCTGAGGTCAGTAGAGGGAAGACCACCGTGCGGCAGGAGCTGCTGGGGTAAAACTCCCAGGGCCGTGTGGCCTGCACGCCCAGGATGTCCTCTGCAGAGAGAGAGGCAGAGATAAGCTCAGGGATGTGGTGGGCAAAATTCCAGTACAGCTCCCAATATGTTGCACCCCCTATTATGCACACCCTGCATAATCCCTGCACTGTGCACGAATGGATTTTACTCTGGGGTTAGGTTATGTTGCGTGGGAGAGCTGACTGTGAAGTAGGGAAATTATCGGGTGAGCCTGACTCCTCACACCAGCCCTTTATAAGCAGAGTTTTCTCCAGCTGGGCCAAGAAGTGGCAGAGATTCAAAACAGGAGGAGGATTTGATGGGCCACTGCTGGCTTAGAGATGGAGCAGGCCATTGGCAAGGAACGCGGGTGGCCTCTAGAAGCAGAGAGTGAGGAAATAGGGGCTGGAGACCCATAGCCGAAATTAATTGAATTCTGCCCACAACAGGAATGAGCTTGGAAGCAGATTTCCCCCCAGCGATTCTAGACAAGAGCTCAGCCCAGCCCATACCATGATTTCAACTGCGTGATACCGAGTGCAGAGCCCATGCCAGACTCTTCATCTAACAGCCGAGTGCAGTTTTAAGCTGCGCGGCTTGTGATGATTTGCCACACAACAACAGAAATGAGCATAGGGGAGTTCGAGGGGGGTAAGGGTCCACTTTGTGAAGGAGGCAGGAGGAACCGCACTGGGAGATAAGGGGACAGCGTTCCCCCAGAAAGTGTGTGTGTGTAGGAACGGGGAGGCTTTATCCCTCTTCTCAGAGTACTTCAAAAGTCAGGGTCAGAAACCATCTCTGTGATAATCATTGTTATCCAGGAGGGGAGAGTGAGAGTGGGGCAGGGAATAAGCAATTGGGGTTATGGTCAAAGATGAACTTAATTTTATATATGGTACTTAAATTTTTTATAAGAATGTATTCAAACAGTACTTATATAATTGAAAAAAGATACTTGCTGCCTGGGACTGGTTTATGACCCTGGGCACTAATGTCCCAATGTGGGGGTGAGGGGACAAACTCTTAATTTCTGCAACTCCACTCCCAGCCCCATTGGCCCCAACATCCAATGCTCAGTAACCTTGCTGGTGGCTTAGAGTCGATTATATGGCCTGGGGATCTTTTGGGTTCTTTGCTGCTGCTGCTTATGATTCTAGCCTTTTGGCTGTTTTATCATGTCAGAAGGTGTAACGGAAACAGAATATCTAGGATCAAATCAATCTGACTGCTTTTGACTAGTTCAGGTTAAAAAAATGTGTGGGAAAGAAGACTGAACTTTTCAACCAAAAAAACAAGTCCATCTATTGAGCCCTGTGGCAGAGATAGCTGACTGTCTCCCCCAAATCGATTCCCACTTCTTCCTTAGTCTCTTTAGCTGAGCACTTGGTTAGATATAAAGACTACGTTTCTCAGCTTCCTTTGTAGCTAGGTGTGGTCATGTGATATGGTCTGGCCAGTGGGATGGAAATGGGCAAAAAGTATGGGACTTTCTTTCTTTTTTTTTTTTTGGCAGCTGGCTGGTACAGAGATCTGAACCCTTGACCTTGGTGTTACAACACTGTGCTCTAACCAACTGAGCTAACTAGCCAGTCCAAAAAAGCATGTGACTTTCAAAATATGACCTTAAAGAGAGTAGAGCATGCTCAACTCCTCTGTTGGCTGGAAAGACTTGGTTTTAGACTTGATGGCTGGAGCTCAAGCAGCCATCTGAACCATGAGGAGGAAGCCACATGCCCACAGCATCTGAAAAGCATCAAGGCCCATGGCAACCATCCTCATGATGTGTCCTACACCTAGCATTGGAGAAGGACAACTCTAAAACTGTTCCCTTTGATGCTCCTAAAGTCTGAAATAAAATAAAATAAAATAGTTCTACTGAGAAGTCCAAAATGGCTTTCATTCTGAATGATCTGTACTGTTGTTCCAAGAAGGAAAACATCAGTTTTATTACTATGATCCAGAAGATCAGTGTCACTACTCAGGAGGGAGATGCGAAGCCCCACTTCCAAGTTCTCATGCCAGAGGGGCTGTTGCTTTGCTTGTGGATACTGCTCATCTGCACGGCATTATTCTCCCCCCCCACCCGCCACACCAAACATTCAATCAGCCCCTCAACCAGACTTTGCTGCAACTTATCTTCACGACATATGGGGAGCTTTACCTGCCATGACCTCAGGTGACTGGAAGAACTCGTCGGGATGCACGTAGCCTGTCTGCGGAAGGAGACACCACAGCACTCGGAGCAGGCATAGGCTTCCCCAAAGCACCCTGGTTGCCATCTTCAGATCAAATTGTTGCCAAAACACTGGGCCAAGAGCCTGGAATACTTCCCAGCTGCTGTAGATAGCACTCTGGAGCCACAGACCTGCATCTGCAGAGGATAACATTGGCTAGTTATTTGTTTGTTTTTGTTTTACTTTTTTCTGTTAGTTATTATAGTGTAAGTTATAATATGTGCAATTGTTTGAACAAACTCAAAATGGATCAACATACAATAAAAATGTTGACGATAATAATAATAGCTTTTTACTATGTGCCCACTAAGTGCCAGGCACTTGTTTAACCCTTTTCATAGTCTGGGGCAGTGGATCTCATAATCCCCATTTTACAGATGGGGAAACTGAGGCCTCTGTTGAGTAATCTGGTTACTCGCTAATAATATTTGCTAAGTCTATGATGGTTAATTGTCCCTTCCCTTGGGAATTGGGAGTCGGTCCGTGGAACCTGGAAGGGGGAGTGGGTGGGACAAGAGACGCAAAGGAGGGAGGCAAGACAAGGATCTGATCAAGCCTCGTTTTATTGTCTCACACAAGCTTCTTATATAGAAGTGTAAAAAAGGGGAAGTAGGGGGAGAAAAAATAAAAAAACAGAAGTTGTTCAGAAGTCTTCTCAGAATCATCACACCCGAGCGCAGCTTAGTTCTTGTGGTCGGCCAACTAGATTTTAATCAGCAGTCATAAATGAGAGCATGCAGTTTGCACAAACTTGCTAGGCCGCAGCCTCA
>NW_007734533.1:61351-63065 GCF_000696425.1 Galeopterus variegatus | reverse complement strand
TTAGACAGCACTTCCATTGTACTCAAAACTAATTTCTTAAATGTAATGAAAATGCTAGTGTGCTTCAAAAGGTTCTTGGAAAGATTTCTATTCTCTTTTCATTCTCTTTTTCCCCAAACGTTTGAAATACCCTGGTACAGTGCATTACTCATTTATAAAGAACACCCTTTTTATGTTGTATGTTTTAAAAGTAAATGATTTGTGTGTGTTGTAAAAAACAGTACAAAACAAAACTTACAACTTAGTTTACTGATGTGCAAATAATTGTTTTTTGTGAATTCCATAATCTCTATTAGGGCTAGAAACGTCACTGAAATACATGTAGTTAACATTCATTGTGAGTTTCAAAACTTCTACCTGTGGATATGAAGGTATATTGAATGTATTTGACTTGTAATTTAAGACTTTCTCCCCCACGTAATTTTGTTAAATATGTTTTGAGTTTTGGGGACTTTGATGTATCATGCAGTATTTGCTATGTAAGAAGCGTATCAAACCCCAGTGGCTTAAAAAACTCAGCTATCTTTTTTCTTTTTTTTTTTTGAAGTTCTATGGATCCACATCTTGGGGTGCATTTAGCTGGGCAGTTCTCATTCTAGTGTTCCCTCGATTACAAATGTGGATTTAGTCACCTGGTGCTATGAGGCTGTATGGTTAAAGATGGCTTCACTCACATGTGTCCCTTCCCTCGGGAATTGGGAGTCGGTCTGTGGAACCTGGAAGGGGGAGTGGGTGGGACAAGAGACGCAAAGGAGGGAGGCAAGACAAGGATCTGATCAAGCCTCGTTTTATTGTCTCACACAAGCTTCTTATATAGAAGTGTAAAAAAGGGGAAGTAGGGGGAGAAAAAATAAAAAAACAGAAGTTGTTCAGAAGTCTTCTCAGAATCATCACACCCGAGCGCAGCTTAGTTCTTGTGGTCGGCCAACTAGATTTTAATCAGCAGTCATAAATGAGAGCATGCAGTTTTCACAAACTTGCTAGGCCGCAGCCTCAGCTTTTTCCATGCTCAGCCCACCACCACTTTCTCATCAGGAAGTTGGCAGTCTGTCCTTTTGGCTCTGCAATACAAAGCTCAAAGCATATTGTTAATCATCCATATATCTTTGATTAATAAGCATAATCTGAACTGCAGATACACGTTCTCGAACAAATTGGACCAAGCGATTAAGTATGCAAGGGCCAAAAGTCAACAAAAGAAACAGGATAAGTAATGGTCCAGCAATGGACGAAATCAAGGTTGTTAACATGACATCCCCCCTGTCTTAGGTTGGGTCGGGACGCATCTGCTTACCCGTCCCTGGCTAACCAACTCTCTTATGGACTAGGGCAAAAATGAGACACAGGAAGGCATGCATTAGCGTATATTTGATGATCAAGCGTGTGGCAGGCGTGGGTAAAGAAAAATCTGAAACAAAGCTCAAAGCATATTGTTAATCATCCATATATCTTTGATTAATAAGCATAATCTGAACTGCAGATACACGTTCTCGAACAAATTGGACCAAGCGATTAAGTATGCAAGGGCCAAAAGTCAATAAAAGAAACAGGATAAGTAATGGTCCAGCAATGGACGAAATCAAGGTTGTTAACCATGGAGAGGAATTGAACCAGGATTCAAACCACCCTTGGGCTTGTTCCCGTTCTCTCTTTCTTTTGGCTAGGCCTTCACGGACCTTGGCCATAGAGTCTTTGACCACCCAGGAGTGGTCAG
>NW_007734533.1:58360-60118 GCF_000696425.1 Galeopterus variegatus | reverse complement strand
GGATGGTGGCTTGGCAGGCAGGGTTGGCATTTTCAAATGCTAATTGTTTAATATAATCTATATTAGCATCTACATTCCCCAACAACCGATCAGCAGTAGTCATTAACTGGTTGACAAACTCAGAAAGAGGCTCCTCAGGACCCTGTTTAACCCCTGTGAGGGACACGCTTGAACTTTCCTTAGGTGGCAAACGGCGCCAAGCCTTCATTGCCGCTGTCTGAATTTGAGCAAAAAGCCCTGGGTCATAGTTTCTTTGGATGTCTATGGATCCATGATCACCTGAACCTGTTGGCATGTCTACAGATCAAGCATTGCCAGCATCTTGATTTCTTTTAGCAATATCTTTGTAATTTTCAAAATACTCTGATTTCTACAACAAGTAATCACCCCCAGATAAAGTGGACCTGACCAGGGTGGTCCAATCACTCGGAGTAAGCCATGTCTCCGCAGTGGTCTCTAGCAGTGTTAAAACATATGGAGCTTTCTTTTAGCAATATCTTTGCAATTTTCAGAATACTCTGATTTCCACAACAAGTAATCACCCCCAGATAAAGTGGACCTGACCAGGGTGGTCCAATCACTCGGAGTAAGCCACGTCTCCGCAGTGGTCAAAAAAAAAAAAAAAACATATGGAGCAGTGGGCCCATACTTAGACACAGCCTCCTTTAGCTCCTTTAAAAAAGTGATACTAAAAACAGTGTGGCGCCGAACAGGCTGTCCCCCGGGCACCGTAGGAGCAAACTCAAGCACAGGAAAAACTGTGGGGGACTGTGTAAGAGTCTCAGGAGGTGCCGCAGAACACTGTGGCACAGGGGGACGGGAATTAACTAAACGTCCAGCCTGTAATTCTTGCAGGCAGACAGTTAAAGTTTGTAACTTCTCTTCCAATAAAACTTGCTTTTCTAATTGTTCGATTTTGGTCTCTAATATAGTCAAAGGATTAGACCCAAAAGGAGGGAACGGAACTGAAGGGGAATTATAAGGAGGAGGACGGGGTGAGGGTGCCTTAACGGCAGCCACCACCACGGGGGAGTCATACTTTTCTGATTCATACTTGGCAGCCTCCTCGTCAAGCTCACCCCAATCTATCTCCGAAGAATCAGAATCGGAGGAGTCTTTATTTACAGGCTCTTTGGGAGACTTGAGGGGGTCCTCATCATGTAATGAAATTAGATCTACCTCTTGAGCAGGCTGAGGATGGGAAGAAGCACGGGATGGGGGTTTAGAAGACGCCCGCAAAATTTTTTCAGTCTGAGCCACAGTCTCACTAATATCGGGCGCTTGTTCCTTATTTTGTATAAGCTCACAAATCAAATTCCAGTATGAAAAAGCAGTTACAGGCACCTTCTCAGGGCCAAAAGTCTCATAAAAATCATGTAAAGCATCCCCTACACGGGTCCATTTCTTATAATTAATAGTGCCTTCTTCAGGAAACCAAGGACACAAATTACGAATGAAATCAAAAAACCTAAGCAAATCAGTAGTTTTAACCTTTACCCTTCACGCCTTTAATGCCTTTTGTAATTGTCTAACATACATTTTATGACGACTCAATTCTTGTCCCATTATGACTTACCTCGCAGTGACAGGCTATCACTGAATCGAGGGTTTCAGAAACGGGTGGCCACCCCTTTTTTCCTCTGTTATAGCTCCTCACTGGATCCCCCGTGTCACAGGCCCCACGTTGGGCGCCACAAATGTCCCTTCCCTCAGGAATTGGGAGTCGGTCCATGGAACCTGGAAGGGGGGGGGGGGGGG
>NW_007734533.1:41413-58350 GCF_000696425.1 Galeopterus variegatus | reverse complement strand
CAAAATACTCTGATTTTCACAACAAGTAATCACCCCCAGACAAAGTGGACCTGACCAGGGTGGTCCAATCATTCGGAGCAAGCCATGCCTCTGCAGTGGTCTCTAGCAGTGTTAAAACATATGGAGCAGTGGGCCCATATTTAGACACAGCCTCCTTCAGTTCCTTTAAAAAAGTGATACTGAAAACAATGTGGCGCCGAACAGGCTGTCCCCCGGGCACCGTAGGAGCAAACTCAAGCACAGGAAAAACTGTGGAGGACTGTGTAAGAGTCCCAGGAGGTGCCGCAGAACACTGTGGCACAGGGGGATGGGGATTAGCTAAACGTCCAGCCTGTATTTCTTGCAGGCGGACAGTTAAAGTTTGTAACTTCTCCTCCAATAAAACTTGTTTTTATAATTGTTGGATTTTGGTCTCTAACATAGTCAAAGGATTAGACCCAAAAGGAGGGAATGGAGGTGAAGGGGAATTATAAGGAGGACAGCAGGGTGAGGGTGCCTTAACGGCAGCCACCACCACGGGGGAGTCATACTTTTCTGATTCATACTTGGCAGCCTCCTCGTCAAGCTCACCCCAATCTATCTCCGAAGAATCAGAATCGGAGGAGTCTTTATTTACAGGCTCATTGGGAGACTTGAGGGGGTCCTCATCATGTAATGAAATTAGATCTACCTCTTGAGCAGGCTGAGGATGGGAAGAAGCATGGGATGGGGGTTTAGAAGACGCCCACAAAATTTTTTCAGTCTGAGCCACAGTCTCACTAATATTGGGCGCTTGTTCCTTATTTTGTATAGGCTCACGAATCAAATTCAAAAAACAGAAGTTGTTCAGAAGTCTTCTCAGAATCATCACACCCGAGCACAGCTTAGTTCTTGTGGTCGGCCAACTAGATTTTAATCAGCAGTCATAAATGAGAGCATGCAGTTTTCACAAACTTGCTAGGCCACAGCCTCAGCTTTTTCCGTGCTCAGCCCGCCACCACTTCCTCATCAGGAAGTTGGCAGTCTGTCCTTTTGGCTCTGCAACTCAGGGGGTCATCATGAGAACACACAGTTCCCCACAGTTAATTTTATGTGTCAACTTGACTGGGCTTAGAGGGCTAGTAAAGCATTTTTCTGAGAGTGTCTATGAGGGTGTTTCAGAAAGAGATTAACACTTAAATCAGCAGATGGAGTATAGAAGCTCACCCTCACCTGTGAGGTGGGGCATCATCCAATCCACTGAGGGCATGAATAGAACAAAAAGTCAGAGGAAGGATGAATTTGCTCTCTCTTCTTGAGCTGGACATCCATCTTCTCCTGCCCTTGGACGTTGGAGCTCCTGGTTCTCAGGCCTTTACATTCTGGGAGTTACAGCAGCACCCACCCCCAGCCCCCCAGACCCAGGTTCTCAGGCCTTTGGACTAGGACTGAGTGTTACACCATAGGCTTCTCTGGTTCTCAGGCTTTGGATTCAGACTGAATTAAACCACTGGCATTCCTGATTCTCCAGCTTGCAGATGGCAAATTGTGGGCCTTCTCAGCCCCCATAATTACATGAGCCAATTCCCATAATAAGTAATAAAGCCAATTTCCTATTTGTTCTGTTTCTCCTGATAACCCAGTGTCTAGGTATGACATTTGCTAACTATGATTTTTTTTTTTTTTTTTTTTTTTTGGTGGCTGGCTGGTATGGAGATTTGAACCCTTGACCTTGGTGTTATCAACACTGTGCTCTAAAGAACTGAGTTAAGCGGCCAGCCATCTAAATATGATACTTGCTAATATGACATTTTGCCAAGTGTCTAAATACGACAGTTGCTAAATATGACATTTGCAAGTAGGATGAAGTTACCCCACAAATCTGGGTTTCACAGCTCTATCTGATCACCAGCTCCTGTCTGCAGGCCAGCATGTCAGGCTGCTTCTTGCACATCTGAAAACTTGAGAACCTGAATGGATTCCACTCATTTCCCTGCAAAAATTAACTACACTCAACCCCATTGTCTCCAGCCACTCCCTCCAATTTTCACACATCCTAGAACCTGCCTTTTGGAAGGTAGTGGAAACTTATGTAACTCCCCACAAGGAGAATTCTGACTCCCTCAAGTCAAAGATCAGCAAGAATCTGAGCCTAAAATCAAGACCACATTGAGATACCATCTCACCCCAGTTAGACTGGCCGTTATTAAAAAGACTGAGAACAACAAATGCTGGCAAGGATGCGGGGAAAGGGGAACTCTTCTACACTGTTGGTGGGACTGTAAATTAGCACAGCCATTGTGGGAAACAGTAGGGAGGTTCTTCAAACAACTACAGATAGAGCTACCATATGATCCAGCAATCTCACTACTAGGGATATATCCGAAGGAATGGAAGTCATCATGTCAAAGGGACACCTGCACTCCCATGTTCGTTGCAGCTCTATTTATGACAACCGAAATATGGAACGACCCTAAATATCCATCAACAGATGACTGGATAAGGAAAATGTGGTATATCTACACAAGGGAATACTACTCAGCCATAAAAAAGAATGAAATTCTGCCATTTGCAGCATCATGGATGAATCTGGAGAAAATTATGTTAAGTGAAATAAGCCAGACAAGGAAAGAGAAATACTACAAGTCCTCACTCATCTATTCCTCCGTTTCCAGGTAAAAGTACTCAGAATTTCCACTGAGAACTGCAGTCCCACCCCCACCACCAATGTTCAGCCATGTGCTTTGGGATTTGATCCCATCTCCAAATCCAGATTTACAGCCTGAATGGTTTAAGCCAAAAAGCCTTCTCTTCCCACAGGTCACACTAATTGTTTCAGGTTTGGGTACATTACTCAGGCGGGTCCAATCAGAGGAAGTAGGACAAGTGCTGGTAAAGGTGGGTCACCTTTCTCAAGGTCTCCAGTTCCATCCAGGTCTTCCCACACATTGCATTCCAACTTTCAGGATCCCACTCCTTCACAATCAGTGCCCCCACTTCGGCAGAAGACACCCCGAAAGACTGCAAATTCAGTCTGTGGTGTAACTCAGTCACTTGCAAGATGATATTTCTGGCTTGGGGTTTTCAGCAATCTCAGCCCTCCAGCTAATGAAGATAAGGGTCTCTTTCAGGGCAGGCATAGAAGCTTTTAGGAGATTTTATGACCTGAGCTGAGAATTTGAAGCTCCGAGCTCATCATTTCCTTTTCTCACTTTGTTCAGCACATTTAGGAGCAGCCAGCCAGTCTTGCTGTACTCATTAGTTTGACTGAAATGTTCCAGGGTATCATATACATGGTCACTCAAACCTTGTCTGCAGGTTCCAATGGCGATATTTTGTGTACCTCTAATGGCACTTGATTTCATGGACTACCCGTGCTCTCTTTTTTTTTTTTTTTGTCTTTTTTCGTGACCGGCAACGGATCGCAACCCTCAGTGTTGCACCCGTACCGGACCGGGACCGGCAAAGGGATCGCAGCCCTCGGTGTTGCACCCGCACCTTGCTCAGCCAGTGAGCGGCTGGTCTGTATGTGGGATCCGAACCCTCAGCGGGAGCGCCGCTGCGCTCCCAAGCAGCGCACTGTAGCAGTGCGCCACCGGGCCGGCCCCCCATGCTCTCTTTGACACTGGAAAGTCATCAGTGCCTTTAAGTCTTGTCAGACTAGAGAATTCCAGAAAAACCAAAATCTATTCAGAAAACTCATCTATAGATTCTGTTCCTCTAGAACCACTTCCAGCCCCCAAATCTGTTATGTATTGGGGTTCAACCAGAGAAAGAGAGCCAGTAGCATATGTATGTTAAGAAGATTTATCCTAAGGAATTGGCTTATGCATTTGTGGGGGCTGGCAAGTCAGAAATCTGTAGGGCAGGCCATCAGGAAGGGCAGGCTGTTTCTCCAAATATGATATTAACTGCATCCCATAGTTTCATCACCTTTTGGCTCTAAATATTTTCTAATTTCCATTGTAATTTCTTCTTCACTAATGCTTTATGGCCAAAGCATTTAATTTTTTTTTTTTTTCTTCACTGACCAGTACAGGGATCGAACCTCAGACCTTGGTGTTATCAGCACCGTGCCTAACCAACAGCTAACCAGCCAGCTCTGCGTTTAATTTTCATTGGCCCGTTTTTGTAAACATTCCATGGACGCTTGAAAACACCATACGTTCTATACTCATTTGATATAGAGTTTTAAATACGTTCATTAGATCAAGATTGTTAATTGTGTTGTTCAAATTTTTGTATCCTTATTGATTTTCTATTGCTTATGTTATCAATAACAAAAATGGGTGTTGAAATAGCTCATGAGAGTGAATGTCTTATTCTCCTTGTAATTCTATCAATTTTAGCTCATTTTTGAAGCTATGTTATTGTATTTTTAAAAGTTTAGAATTGTTGTACCTTATTGGGAAATTGAATATCTTATAGTTACCTTTTTATCTCTAATAATGTTTTTCCCCTAAAATATATTTTGTCTGATATTAATATAGCTATATAAGCTTTCTTTTATTTAGTATTTACCTGGTACCTCATTCTCCACCCTTTTACTTTCAACCTTTCTGCATATTTATGCTTTTATATGTCTCTTGTAAAGAGCTAGTAGATGGATTTTGTTTACCCAGTCTGATGATATTTGTCTTTAAAATGCAGCTCTTGAAATATTTAAATTTAATGTACTGTAATTATTGATATATTTATTTCTACCATCTTATTTTGTGTTTTCCTTTTTTCTTGCCTTTTCTGTCCTTTCTTGCCTTCTTTTAGATTAATCTTTTTTTCACACTGCTTTCTCTCTCTTTAACAATTTGGATTCGATTTCCATTGTTATATGATACAGTATATTATTGAATAATTTAATATTTAATATATTATGTTCTGTATTTTTTTTCTTATGATGATTCTGGGTGCACATTTCTTTTTTCTTTTTTTTTTCTGATTTGAACCGACTATTATTTTGTAAATGTAAATTTTACAAAACTCTTAACAATTAATGATCACATACTTTTGATTGTCTGTAATGGATTTCCACCTAATGAAATGGCTCTGAGCACACTTGAAGCCCTCAGGGTTTTGCTGGTGGCTTGCAGATGTTTCTACTTTAGTTATTGACACAGTGCCAGCCATGGCTAAAAACTAACAGTCTTGACTGTAAGGAGTGACAGCACATAGACGGGAGGAGCAGGCAGAACAAAACAAAGCCTTCTTCTGCACATTTCTTCTTATGTATTGTAGTTGGATTTCTTTTGGCTTCTTGAACCTGTGGATTAGGGTCCTTTGTCATTTATGGAAAGTTATCAACCATTCTTTTTTCAAATATTGTCTATATACTCTCTCTCTAGAATTATGATTAGATGTATTATAGATCTTCTTGGTCATCTTCTATGTCTTTTTAACTTCTATTTTATATTTTCCATATCTTTATCTCTCTGGGCTATATTTTGGGTTAGTTCTGTTCTATTTTCCATGTCTCTAAGCATCCCCTCAGCTGTATCTAATCAGCTGTTAAACCTGTCAGCTGGGTTTTAAATTTCAATTATTATATTTTTCATTTCTAGGAATTGTTTGATTTTTTTTCCCACATCTGCTTGTTCTTTTGTCATATTTCCATGGCTCTCTTTCATTTATTAAATTATATCAAATATATTTGTTTGATATACTAGGTCTGATAATTCCACCATCTCAAGTTTGGGTCTGAATCTGCTGTCTTGTTTCTCTTGGTTCTCACTCATAGTGCCCTGTTTAGTTTATATTTAATGAATTATTTGTTTGTTTGTTTGTTTGTTTTGGTGGCTGCCTGGTACAGGGATCAGAACCCGTGATCTTGGTGTTATAAGGTTGCACTCCAACCAAATGAGCTAATCGGCCAGCCTATTAATGAATTATTTTATTTGGGGGCTGCTCATTTTCTTTGGAACATTACCTATGGGAATTCCTTGAGGCAAGGGATGAAGGCAAATTTCTGAGTTCCACTGGTGTATTAGTCTGTTTCTGTTGCTTATAACAAAATACTGGAAACTGGGTGATTTATAAAGAAAACAAGATTTTTGCTTACAGTTTCTGAGGCTGGGAAGTCCAAAGTCCATCTGGTGGTGGTGACAGTGACCCAGGGGTCTCCCATTGCAAGATGGTGGAAGCAGAGAGAGAGAAAGACAGATTCTCCTCTTCTTTTAAAGCCCTCAGAACCACGCCCCTGACCACCATTTTTAATCCATTCACTACTGCATGGTCCTACAATCCAATCACTTCTTTAAGGCTCCACCTTTCAATTACCATGATAGGATTTGCTCTGGGCTATATTTTGGGTTAGTTCTGTTCTATTTTCCATGTCTCTAAGCATCCCCTCAGCTGTATCTAATCAGCTGTTAAACCTGTCAGCTGGGTTTTAAATTTCAATTATTATATTTTTCATTTCTAGGAATTGTTTGATTTTTTTTCCCACATCTGCTTGTTCTTTTGTCATATTTCCATGGCTCTCTTTCATTTATTAAATTATATCAAATATATTTGTTTGATATACTAGGTCTGATAATTCCACCATCTCAAGTTTGGGTCTGAATCTGCTGTCTTGTTTCTCTTGGTTCTCACTCATAGTGCCCTGTTTAGTTTATATTTAATGAATTATTTGTTTGTTTGTTTGTTTGTTTTGGTGGCTGCCTGGTACAGGGATCAGAACCCGTGATCTTGGTGTTATAAGGTTGCACTCCAACCAAATGAGCTAATCGGCCAGCCTATTAATGAATTATTTTATTTGGGGGCTGCTCATTTTCTTTGGAACATTACCTATGGGAATTCCTTGAGGCAAGGGATGAAGGCAAATTTCTGAGTTCCACTGGTGTATTAGTCTGTTTCTGTTGCTTATAACAAAATACTGGAAACTGGGTGATTTATAAAGAAAACAAGATTTTTGCTTACAGTTTCTGAGGCTGGGAAGTCCAAAGTCCATCTGGTGGTGGTGACAGTGACCCAGGGGTCTCCCATTGCAAGATGGTGGAAGCAGAGAGAGAGAAAGACAGATTCTCCTCTTCTTTTAAAGCCCTCAGAACCACGCCCCTGACCACCATTTTTAATCCATTCACTACTGCATGGTCCTACAATCCAATCACTTCTTTAAGGCTCCACCTTTCAATTACCATGATAGGATTTGCCACCCTCTTAACAGTCACAATGGGGGCTAAGTTTCTAATACATAAAACTTGGGGGACACAATTCAAGCTTCAGTGAGTTTTGGGGGGACATAATTCAATCCACTACAATTGGAAAAGATTTGTACTTGATTCAGGTACCTGTGGGCACTACAAGTCTGGGACCATTTTAAAGCAAATTATTGGCTCCAGGGTTTTTTGTTTTTCCTTTGGGGAGGGAGTTAGTGCCTGGTCATGTGAATTCAGTCTGTGAACCTATGTGAGGACAGGCTCAGGGTAACAAATTCTCAAGGGAGATCCCCTCCCCACCCCGCCCCAGATTGATTAGCATCAGGATCCAAGAAAGGCAGTTTTCTTTGCAGTCCTCTGGGGATGGAAGAGTTTATTTCTAGGCCACCTTTATGCTAAGAATGTAGCCCTCTGAAGTCCCAGCTTTGAGGGAATCAACTGTTAGACCTCCTTTTTGGGCGGGCACTAGGCTTTATCTTCTATCCTGCTAGTCCTGAGGGGCTGCAAAAATTGATGCCCAGATTCACCCAGTCTAGCTTATGTTCTCGACTCCAGATCTGACTCCAGCACTTTGCGCATCTCCTCAAGTCCCTGCCTTCATGCCTGGGTATTACTTATTTTTTATTCAGCACACATATTATTTTATCCACCATTTTACTTATTTTCAGCAACTTATTCTTTTTATAATTTGAAGACACCCACCCACTTGTGTTCTTTTTAACAACCTTCATTGCTTTTTTCCATTTATAAAAGTAATACAAGATTATTGAAGAAAAAGTAGAAAGTACAATAAGCAAAAAGGAGAAAAATAGAAAGCACACTCAGTTTCTATCACTCAGAATAACACTGTTAATATTTTGATATATGATTTTCTTGGAAAATATAGGTTTATATTGTTTATTCTCATATACATATGCTTTGGCATAAGGATGGCATAAGAAACAGCCATGTTGTGAGATAAGACAGGATGAGCTGAGTTAATTTAAACCCTGTTGAGTTATTTTCAAAGAAGTCAAATACTTAAGGGTTAGCCTTGGTCAGTGGATCTTTCTGGTCATGATTTGGGGGAGAGGGGACAGGAATCATGAGGGGACTGTTCTGCAATCATGTCCATCAGTGCTTTTTTAGGATGTGTCTCAAGATTATTACGCAGAACTTGGATGTCTCCGCAATTGCTGAAGACATCTATTGAAGGTGAGTGGGGATTTGGAGATGCCATGCCTAGACCTCTGATGTAGGGGTCCAGAAGAACTGATGGTAGGCTGCTCCTCAGTGTGTGGGAGGGTGGGCTAGTCGGGATCGTGACCTCAGCATGAGACCTGTGGAGCAGCCAGTCCCATGGGCATGTGGCCTGCAAGAGTATGGGTCTGCTGTCTGCCATCCCACCCTCTCCCACTCATATCCTGCCCTCTGGTTACTACGAACCCTGCCCAAGCCTGTACCATTGGCTGGGGCTGCTCCATCTCAGTGGTGTAGTCTTGCAACCGTGAAATTGAGTTTTGTCTCTGCAAGGACTGTCTGACAATTCAGTGAGTGTTTTCAACATTTCTAATATATTTTTAAAACAGGAAAGGGATTATACAATGTTTGCTTTATAATAAGATTTTGTCACTTATAAAAAATACCATGACCCCCTTTCCATATATCACGAGTATTCCCTCCCATCAGCAGCAAGCTCTGCAACCGTCATGTGCCCACCTCCTCCGTTCTCTTCAGTTGACACCTTCCCTTCCGCCTGTAAACATGTTTGATTCTCTATCATTCTTAGAAAAACAACCAACCCAAACTCTCCCTTAAAACTGGATGTACTCTCTCTTTCCTATCTCTCTTTCCTCTTCCCCTCATAGGAATCCTGAGGCCACCTTCGTTCACTGAATACAGTCCTCCCTGTCCTACCTGACACTGTCTGGCCTTTCCCACCACCACTGCACTGCCACAGCCTCCCACGAGCCTCCTTGGCATTCTCCTTGTTGAGCCCAGTGGCCACTTGAGGCCCCTACGTTGCATGCCGTTTGATAACAGGGATCCTGTCACTGTTCCCATATCCTCCTAGACTGTCCTAGTGTATTGTAAAGGCTAGGAAACAAAAAGCTACGGTTTGTAGATTCCCTGGAAGTTGGGTTATGCAAATTAGGTTTGTAGAATTGTTTTTTTTTTTTTTAAAAGATGACCGGTAAGGGGATCTCAACCCTTGGCTTGGTGTTGTCAGCACCACGCTCAGCCAGTGAGCAAACCGGCCATCCCTATATAGGATCCGAACCTGTGGCCTTGGTGTTATCAGCACCGCACTCTACCGAGTGAGCCACGGGCTGGCCCAGGTTTGTAGAATTTAAAAAACAAACATAAAACATATTTCTGCAGTTTTCATTGTTTTCTCCTGGCAAACAAAAATATGAAGACACGGGGTTTTCCTGCAGCAGCTTTCTAGTATCCAGTCCCAGCTTTGGGGGTTTGGAGACACAATTGCAGTTATGGTGGCAACGGTGCTGGTACTAAACTCAATTGAGTTTCAGATGGATGTTATGCCTGCTGATTGTCACAGAAGTGGTAGCTTCTGTACTGAGTTGCTTCTGGTAGTTCAGAGAGTCTTTCCTGGAGGCCCAAGTAGAGTCCATTTTTCAATGCACTTAATAATTTTTAGTACATATTTCTCTGTATCACATTCTTTTTCTGCTGGTTCCATTTCCTGTACTGAACCCTGACCATTTGTTATCAGAAGTGGCCATAGATAACAGGCCTTAAAGGATGAGAATATTCATATGGTAAAAGAAAATAACTACCATTCTATCTTCTATGTCCAGAAAAAAAAATTCACTCCAAAATGCAGGCAAAACAAAGATATATTCAGGGAAATCAAAACTGAAAGATCTTCATAAGCAGACCCCCAGAAGATTCTTTTTTTTTTTTTTTTTTTTTAAAGATGACCGGTAAGGGGATCTTAACCCTTGACTTGGTGTTGTCTGCACCACGCTCAGCCAGTGAGCGAACCGGCCATCCCTATATAGGGATCCGAACCTGTGGCCTTGGTGTTGTCAGCACCTCACTCTCCCGAGTGAGCCACAGGCCGGCCCCGTGATTCTAAAGGATATATGTCAGGCAGAAGGAAAAATGATTCTAGGTAGAAGATGAGACAGAAGTAGGAATAAAGAGCAAAGAAGCTGGTCATTAGATGGGTGACTTCTGGAAGATAAAAGTGAAGTGAAGGCCATTTTCCTGCTGCTTTGGCTGTTTTCTTCTGGCAAGTAAGGTCAAAGAGATGGGTAAGTTTTCTGGAGCAGTCTTCCATGTTCATTCACCAGCTTTGTTGGGTGGGTGCTGGCAGGCAGCTGTGGTGGTTTGGCAATGGTTTTCCAATCCTTGAGTACAAATATAGCACTGTGTTCTTGAACACAGTAGATCCAGTGCTGGCTTCCTGAGTCCCCACTTTCCTGCTGGGGAACAGAGGTAGTAGCTCCAACAGTGGGTCAGTTTTGCAGTGTTCTTGGAGGCATTCCTGGAGATTCAGCCTAGAGCTAGATCACCCAGCACTTCCAAAGGTTTCGTAAGCAGCTAACTCCCTATATTAAACCCCTTTGTGATTAAAATAGTTGTTTGCAAACAACATAACAACAAAAACTCTGACTCAAGGACTCAAGCTGGCTTAAACAATTCATCAGGTCATATAACAAGACCACCAGGATTGGTACTGCCAGGAGTCCTTTGCTGCTTCCAGGGATCCTCTTCATTCCACCTTTCTGTTTATGTGGACATCATCTTCATGCTGGTAGCCAGATGGCTGCAGCAGTTCCAGCCATCCCACCAGACATGACAACATTGAGCAGAAGAGTCTGCATTTTTTGGGTATCTTTTTAAAAAACAGTTTTATTGAGATATAATTCATATACCATGCAATTCACTCATTTGAAGTATACAATTCAGTAGTTTTAAATATATTTACAGATAGGTGCAACCATCATCACAGCCAAGTTTAGAACATTTTCATCATCTGAAGAAGGAACGCTGTATCCTTTAGTTATCACCTCCCATCCCCCTGCCACCACCCTGGCCCTAAGCAAACACTAATCTACTTTCTGTCTCTATAGATTTCCCTATTCTGGACTTTCATATGAATGGAATCATATAGTATGTAGTCTTTTGTGGCTGGCTTCTTTCATTTGGCATAATTTTTTCAAGGTTCATCCACGTTGTAGCATGTGCTAGTGTTTCCTTACTTTTTTATAGCCAAATAATATTCCATCATATGGATATATCACATTTTGTGTATCCATTCACCTGCTGATCAACATTTGAGTTGTTTCCACTTTTTTGGCTATGATGCATAATGCTGCTATAAATATTTGTGTACAAGTTTCTGTGTGGACATAGGTTTCCATTTCTCTTGGTATATACCTAGGAATGGAATTGCTGGGTGATATGGTAACTCTATGTTTAATCATTTGAAGAACTGCCAGATTGTTTTCCAAAGTGGCTGTACCATTATACATTCTCACCAGAAGTGTACGAGGGTTCTGATTTCTCCACATCCTGACCAACACTTGTTATCTGAGTTTTTGATTCTAGCCATCCTAGTGGGTGTGAAGTGGTATCTCATTGTGGTTTTGATTTCCACTTTCATTTCCTTTTAAGATCAATGAAATCTTTGCTAGATCCAAGCAGACTTTCTCTCAAGTCCCATTGAACGGAACTGTATCAAATACACCTTCCTAAACCAATCACTGGCAAGCGAAATGGGATCACCAGTGAGGACTCACCTCCTGGGTTGGAGCTAGGACTGCTGGCTGCCTCTTCTGAGGCACCGTCGAGGAGGGTGCTTATCCTAGCAACATCTGTTATGAGGAGGACGTGAGGCAGGGCATCAACTGTGTGGCTGCTACATGTGGCTTCCATGAGGCCGGGCTCTTGTGGCTTTCCTCCTCCTTTGCTGCCCATTTGTTCTTAGGCTCCTCTTCCTCTGTCCACCCCTTAAATGTCAGTGCCCCTGGTCTCCAACATCCTCCCTTCTCATCATATACACTCTTTTGGAATCATCTCATTTATTCTCATGGTTTCAACTTCCACTTGATGGCTTCTGAAATTGCTTCTTTTCTGAGCTTCAGATTTATTGATAATAATAATAAATAATAATATAAGAACAATAATAGATTGCCATTCATTAAATACTTGTTATGTTCCAGGCACTGTACATTATCTCATTTTATTCCCACTACCCTTTAATCCTATTATCATCCCTATCTGATAGATGAATTAACGAGGCTTTATTTATTTTTTTTTTTCTTTTTTAAAGATGACCGGTAAGGGGATCTTAACCCTTGACTTGGTGTTGTCAGCACCACACTCTCCCAAGTGAGCCAACCGGCCATCCCTATATAGGGATCCGAACCCATGGCCTTGGTGTTATCAGCACCACACTCTCCCAAGTGAGCCAACCGGCCATCCCTATATAGGGATCCGAACCCATGGCCTTGGTGTTATCAGCACCACACTCTCCCAAGTGAGCCAACCGGCCATCCCTATATAGGGATCCGAACCCATGGCCTTGGTGTTATCAGCACCACACTCTCCCAAGTGAGCCAACCGGCCATCCCTATATAGGGATCCGAACCCATGGCCTTGGTGTTATCAGCACCACACTCTCCCGAGTGAGCCATGGGACGGCCCTAACAAGGCTTTTTTGCCCAAGGTAATGGAACTAGTAAGTTGGTGAAACTAGAAGTTGGATCCGTCTGTTGAACCCCAGAGCCCTGCTCCACTTCCGTTGGGCTTCTGCACCTGCCTTGAACACCGGGCGGCCAAAGAGAACTCATAATCTTCCCCATGCTCCAGCCCTGCCCCATGCTCCCTACGGCAGTGAGGGAACTGTCAGAAACCTAGGGGTTATCTTCTTCACCGCTTCACGAAATGACACCCACTTTGCTTTCTAATCATTCCTTGAATCCAGCTCTTGTTCTCATCCTGCACTGTCACTATCTGAGGCTGGGTGCGCTGTTGCCTGGGATTCCTCAGTCCTAAGGGTGGCTGTGCAAACAGCCCTTCCTTTATTACCCAGTGTGCCATGCCACAGGAATCATTTTCCATGTGTGCTATACTGTTGAGAAGCAAGACATAGAGCAGACTGCACCCACCTCTCCGCTTTCCGTCTCCCACCTGCACCCATCCTCCTAAGTGCAGCCAGAGAGACTGCATCACTCCCTGTGTGAAAACTCGGAGGGGTGCAGCCCCTCACCACCCTCAGCACCAAGTCCAAATTCCTGAGTGTGGCTTCAGAGGCCCTCCAGGGCCCCCACGGTCCTTCCCAGCCTCCACTCTCACTTCCTTGTGTGTGGAACTTGGCACTCCAGAAACATGGCATTTTTCTGTAGTGTCCCCCTCTATTCTGCCGTTTCTCACGTCAGTTTCTTTGCTCACATTGTTTTCTTTGCCTAGTGTACTTACACTACGGAGGTTAAAGGCAGCCGTGGCATCAAGTCCTTGCTCTGCCACTTGCTAATGGTGAACGAGCACTTCATCTCTCTGAACTGCGATTGATCTCTCATCTGCAAAATGAGTACCTACCCCAGGGCTGTCGTGAAGGCGAAATGAAAAACAGTCGACTTAACAAGGGGTTGCTTTCATTATCCTGTTCATTATCCAGTTCTGCTTCAACTGCCCGGACCCCCAGGAAGCCGGCCCTCGCCCCGCTCCAGAAGGACCCTGTGCAAAGCTCTGCACCGCGCCAGGCATTGACAGTTGTCTCGTTACTTCTCTGCCCTATGTGTGCTATACTGTTGAGAAGCAAGACATAGAGCAGACTGCACCCACCTCTCCGCTTTCCGTCTCCCACCTGCACCCATCCTCCTAAGTGCAGCCAGAGAGACTGCATCACTCCCTGTGTGAAAACTCGGAGGGGTGCAGCCCCTCACCACCCTCAGCACCAAGTCCAAATTCCTGAGTGTGGCTTCAGAGGCCCTCCAGGGCCCCCACGGTCCTTCCCAGCCTCCACTCTCACTTCCTTGTGTGTGGAACTTGGCACTCCAGAAACATGGCATTTTTCTGTAGTGTCCCCCTCTATTCTGCCGTTTCTCACGTCAGTTTCTTTGCTCACATTGTTTTCTTTGCCTAGTGTACTTACACTACGGAGGTTAAAGGCAGCCGTGGCATCAAGTCCTTGCTCTGCCACTTGCTAATGGTGAACGAGCACTTCATCTCTCTGAACTGCGATTGATCTCTCATCTGCAAAATGAGTACCTACCCCAGGGCTTTCGTGAAGGCGAAATGAAAAACAGTCGACTTAACAAGGGGTTGCTTTCATTATCCTGTTCATTATCCAGTTCTGCTTCAACTGCCCGGACCCCCAGGAAGCCGGCCCTCGCTCCGCTCCAGAAGGACCCTGTGCAAAGCTCTGCACCGCGCCAGGCATTGACAGTTGTCTCGTTACTTCTCTGCCCTGCCTGGCTGGGGTCCCCAGGGTTGGGGTCCATTCGGATCCACCTCAGCCCCTCGGGCCAGCTTGGACGGGCCCACCGCGGCCCATCTGTCAAGGACAGAGCAGGAGGTCCCCCGGAGGCAGTGGCAATACAGGGCCATTGAACTAGCGCGGGAGCCCTGCGGCTCCCCGGGCCGAGGCTCGGCTGGAGCAGCGGTCCTTGTGGCCACCGCTCGCTCCGCGTTCTAGGGGGCGGGGCCAACGTAAGGGGCGTGGCAGCTGCTCACCTAAACCCAATCAGGATGCGAGTCTGCTCGCTCATGCAAATGAAGGATCTGCCCGGGTGCCAGTCACGCGCGGGTCCCAATCCTGCATCTCCCGCAGCCCCCTGGGTATGGGTCTCCTGGAGGGCCGGGGGCGGAAGGCTTTGGAATAAAGGGACAGCTCCCGGGGTCGCGGAGACCGGACTGCGGGGCGGGAGCGGGCACTGATAACCACGGAGACGAGGCCTCGCGCGCGCGTGTGCGGGGGAACGTGCGAGAGCAGGCCGCGGGGAGACCATCGCGGTGGCAGGAGGACAGCCAAGCGGAAGCCAGTGCGGCGGGCGCGGGGGGAGGCAGGGGAAGGGATCACATCCGAGGGAAAGGGAGGAAGGAAGAGACTGCTGGGCTCTGAGTCACTGGTCCGGCCGGCTGAGTCAGAGGGCCTGGGCGGCTCGTGGTGCCCCTGTTTGTCCGGCGCTCCGTGGGTGCGCAGCACCGTGTCGGCTCTGGGGACAGCAGTGAAGGAGCACGGCCCCGCACGGCAGCCACCGCCGGTGGCTCATGCCAAGGAACGTCCCTACCTTCAAATGTAAACTTCTTCCTGACAAAGCTTCTGGGTCATTGTTTAGGGCGAGGGCGGCCGGCCCAAGGCTCACCGTTCTCCGAATCCGTATTTGGAGCAGGTTTAAGACCGCGGGAGGAGATGACGGGCCCCTGCGCAGCAGCCAAAGGCTTCTTCTTCTCCGGCGTTTCGCGCAAGGCCCATGTCCAAGGCCCAGGTCTTTTCCTGTCTCCTGGGTCCATCCCAGGGATAGAGGGTGAGAGTGGTTCTCCCAAGTCCATTTTCCGTTTTCTTCCGCACCTTGACCCTGAGGGCTTCAGTAAGGCCTGCAGGGCGGTCCACCTGAACTCGTTGAAGATCTGACACCAGCTGCCTCCTTCCTCCGGTTGCCCGAACGGACTCATGTTTATTCTTCGAGTAACAGAGAGGGCCACACAAGCATTAACACCCATGAAGGACAGTGGGGGAGAGTAAGGTATGTCCATCAGCTGGCGCGCTTCCCCTAACCATCCGACCTAGCAGTTCGCGTCTGCAAAATGGGAACTCTATTAGCTGGGAGATTGGAGGCGTTAATGATTGTGACTGTTGTTCCTGCTTTTCGGAGGCGAAGGTGTCTGGGGGTAAAGAATGACGTTTGAGAAGAAAGGGTGAGTGAGGGATGTCCTTCTTAAGAAAAGTAGCAACTATCCTTGCCACACTGTGCGTCCCACGCAAAGGTCACCACGAATGCTTGGTGCTTGCCCGCAGGGTCGCCTTTGCCCTTGTCCGTGCCCGCATGCGACCCCTGGACCAGGAGGTCATCCTGTCATCCTGGGAGGGCAGGCCTGGGCCACGTGCGCCCCCAAGGCCGGAGGCAGAGATTCTTCACCGCTAAAATCAGCGGATCTATCTGCGCTCGCAGGCTTGGTGCTCAGCACTGGCTGCATCTTTTGGTTTCAACCTCAGCAGCATTACAGTCCTATTTTTAGATGGGAAATTAGACTTAGTAAGGTTATGGAACCACCAAAGAACACCCGCCGGTGACCAGAGAGGATTCAAGCCTAGGCCTCTGTCTGGGCCCAAAGCCAGCGCTCTAAAGCGGAGGACACCCACGGCCTCCCTTCCGGGAAAATGTCGCCGCGAGCCGGCTGTCTCCCCGAGCACTGGGGCAGGTCAGTGCTCAGCGCCGCCGGTGGACCCGGGTTCGGGGAAAGCTGTCTGCGAGAACGTGAGGGCCCACAGCTCCCCAGTCTCTCTGGCGCCCACCTACTAGTGTCTTGGCTGCAAGCAAAGGTAGAAGTGGAGACCAATGACGCCTCCTTCGCTCCCCCCCATCGGCTCTTTTGGGGTGGGCCATTGAACTAGCGCGGGAGCCCTGCGGCTCCCCGGGCCGAGGCTCGGCTGGAGCAGCGGTCCTTGTGGCCACCGCTCGCTCCGCGTTCTAGGGGGCGGGGCCAACGTAAGGGGCGTGGCAGATGCTCACCTAAACCCAATCAGGATGCGAGTCTGCTCGCTCATGCAAATGAAGGATCTGCCCGGGTGCCAGTCACGCGCGGGTCCCAATCCTGCATCTCCCGCAGCCCCCTGGGTATGGGTCTCCTGGAGGGCCGGGGGCGGAAGGC
>NW_007734533.1:40082-40607 GCF_000696425.1 Galeopterus variegatus | reverse complement strand
CGGGGCGGCGGGACCAGAGGGCTGGCGTGGGGCGGGGGGTGGCTCGTCCTTACCGCGGCCGCCTCTCCGCTGCATCCAGGGAATTAGGCAAACCTCGCTGTGCCGCAGGCAGGGCGGAGGCGCTGCGGGTCGGAGAGGCTTGGGAGCGCGCGCGGGCGGGCGTGGTCACCGTATGCGTCCCCCGTCCCCGCCCCGGCCTGTCCCCCGAGGTCCCGTGGCGAGCTGTGGCCACAGAGCGGGGACATGGGCCAGGTGTCCCTCGGGCCGTGGCATGCCTGGCGATGACCAGTCTCTCCCCTGCCCGCGTTCGGACTAATTCCTCCAGCAGCCCCCGACTTGGCGAGCCACGCCTGGGGAACAGACTTTTTAGCACTAGGGACAATTAAATACAACCATTTCTAGACCGTACTTCTTTGGTCATTCAAATGAGCATTTCTGAGTTTTGTGTGGGTGGGGAGTTCCTGCGTCAAGGTGACCTGCTGTACCGCGTGAAGGTCAGTGAGGACATCGGCGCCGCTGCAGGGC
>NW_007734533.1:39194-40054 GCF_000696425.1 Galeopterus variegatus | reverse complement strand
GCCCCCGGGGGCTGCGGAGCGACGTGTGCGAGCGGGACGTCGGAGACGGAGCCGGTGGCTCTGTCCCTGGAGGGCCGGGCGGAGAGCGCTGGCCGGCGCCACGCAGTCTCCCGCAGGGCGGTGCCAGAACCACCCTCCTGTCCCTGGGCCGGGGAGCGCCCTCCACCCGCGGGTTCCAGGCGCGCCCGGGGGGAGCCCGGCGCCGTCCGTGCCCCTCTCGGTCCCCGCCTAAGCCTGGACGGAGCTTGGGGCCGGCTAGCGCACTCGTTCCTGGCGAGGCAATGTTCCACTCAGCCTGCCCGGTGAGGCTGAACTGGCCTGGAGGAGAGCCTTCCTCCCTCCCTTCCGGTCAGATGCTTCTGGAAGTTCCCGAGCGGAATCCCTTCATCTGTGTTGTTCATGCTTCACAGCAACCGTCACAGAAATCGAAATAAAACAAAAACAAAAAACTGCTTTATTGAGGTGTTATTTGCATTCAGTAAGCACAAGAAATTGTAAGTACTGTGTACAGTCCCCTGACTTTTGATAAATGAAAGCACCAGGCTACCCACCGCCCCAGCTGGAGAAGCACATTCCCATTCCCCCCAAGTTCCCTCCCTCCTCTTTGCAGTCAATCCTTCACCCCCCACCCTGGCACTCACTGATTTCTATCACTGTGTCTGTCCCAGAATTTCACATACATACAAGCATACAGTGTGTGGTCTTTCGTGCCTAGCTTTTTTCACGTAGCACCACAGTGCTTCTCAGATGCATCCCGGTGGTGGTGGGTGCTGCATTTTTCCTCCAGTTTTGTCTTCAGGTCTCTCCGGAGAGTGCCTGTACACTAGCCCTGGCAGGACCCCAGGGGAGGTGGTGGTGCA
>NW_007734533.1:35412-38288 GCF_000696425.1 Galeopterus variegatus | reverse complement strand
GTCTCTCCGGAGAGTGCCTGTACACTAGCCCTGGCAGGACCCCAGGGGAGGTGGTGGTGCATGTTTGCACTGCACCTTTCATGGAATACTTCTTTGTCCCGGTGACCAGCCCAATGCCTGAGTGTCTGATCTGTGACCAGGCGTCCCTCTCACTGGAAATGAGAGCATTGTTTATGCCAGCAGATGCACTTATGGCTCTTTTCTGACCTGTTTCCAGTTTATTCCAACCAAGATAGCCACTCGCTAGGAAAGCCCTGACTAGGGAAAAAGTTAGGTTTGTGTGTGTCTGTCAGGTAAGATGCAGAAGCCGTGCATTACTGACAGATCCGCGAGAGACGAGGGGCACCGGCGAGTGCCATTGGGAAGGTCTTGAGTGCACAGCACTCAATCAGCAGACAGGGAGCCAGAGAGAGGCCGACCTGTGGGCTCAGGCCTGTGTTGGGGTCCAAGGCATTACTCAAACAGCTTTCCCAAGGCGAGTTCCAACTGGGGAGTTTGTTTAGAGCAAGCAGACTTGAGTCCCGTGGGACCATGCGGTGACTTAGGAGTGGTCACTGTGGCATATGTCCCTGCAGGGTGTGGGTTCAGTGGGGTGAGTCTGGTAGGTTGTATTTATGTGTCATAGGGAGGCAGTTACCCAGGGCAGTTATATAGGGCCAGATATCAGGATGGACCAGGTTGAGGAACTGGGAGGAGGCAGAGAGCTGGAAACTGTGTCAAAAGTGACGAAGCCCTGTTTCTGGTATTAGATAGTTAACCCAATAGTCAAAATGGAAGCCACGGCAACATAAAACTACAAGTATTGTGATATTATAATGCATATATTTTGGCTTTCGTCCACAGTTCCTGGCTAGTTCTAACATTCTGCCACCATTCTGTCTTGGAGCTGGCCTTAAAGGAATTCTTTAACCTACCCTATCTAATTGTAGGTGATAAGACCCCATATCTGGGAGGAAGGAGCATTGCACAGAGGCCTTGCTGGGTTTACCCACTCATATAGTGTTGGTGTCAGATCATATCCTTTTTGTCCAATCACATTTCTACAGAGTCGTCCATGCTTTAATCACGCCTACATAATGAAGCTTCCATAAAAACCCAAAAGCTCAGCGTTCGGGAAGCTTCTGGATAGCTGAACATGTGGAGGTTCCTAGAGGGAGGTGTGCCGGGGCAGGGGATGGAAGCCCCACGCTCTTCCCCCACACCTCACCCTAAGCACATCTTTATCTGTATCCTTTGCAATATCCTTTATAATACATGGGTAAACATAATTAAATGTTTCCTTGAGTTCTGTGAGCCACCCAGCAAATTAACCAAAGCCAAGGAAGAGGTTTGTGNCATTCTGCCACCATTCTGTCTTGGAGCTGGCCTTAAAGGAATTCTTTAACCTACCCTATCTGATTGTAGGTGATAAGACCCCATATCTGGGAGGAAGGAGCATTGCACAGAGGCCTTGCTGGGTTTACCCACTCATATAGTGTTGGTGTCAGATCATATCCTTTTTGTCCAATCACATTTCTACAGAGTCGTCCATGCTTTAATCACGCCTACATAATGAAGCTTCCATAAAAACCCAAAAGCTCAGCGTTCGGGAAGCTTCTGGATAGCTGAACATGTGGAGGTTCCTAGAGGGAGGTGTGCCGGGGCAGGGGATGGAAGCCCCACGCCCTTCCCCCACACCTCACCCTAAGCACATCTTTATCTGTATCCTTTGCATAATTAAGTGTTTCCTTGAGTTCTGTGAGCCACCCAGCAAATTAACCAAAGCCAAGGAAGAGGTTTGTGGGAACCCTGATTGATAGCCAGTTGGTCAGAAGCACAGGTAAAACAACCTGGGGCTTGCATCCGGCATCTGAGGAGGGGGGGCAGTCTCGTGGGACTTAGCCCCACTGTGAGATCTGACACTTTCCAGGTTAGTGTTGGAATTAAATTGGAGGACACCCAGCTGGTGTCAGCTGGAGAATTGCTTGCCTGGTTTCTTGGTGTGTGGGAAAGACCCACACAGAAGTCTGTCTCCTGTGTTGATTTTTGCTGAGTAAGAGTTTAGGAAAAACACTTTGGCAGTTTGTGTCTTTTTCCACTTGAGTGTTCACTAGAGTATGTTTCAGTAGTTCCCTCTTTATCATTGGTGAGTAGTATTCCACTGTATGGATATACCACAAGCTGTTTATCCATTTGGATATTGGTGGATGAGTGTGGGGAGGCCCAGCTGGGCTGGTGGGGAGGCACACTCTCAGGACCGCAAAGGAATACATTTGGGTTGTTGTTAGACATTTGGATTGTTTCCAATTTTGGGATGTGAATAAAATTGACTTGAACATTCCTATAAAAGTCTTGTGTGTCTTGCTAAGGAGTGTGCACTTAACCCTGGGAGTGATGAGGGGCCACCGAGGTGCTTTAGTCAGGGGAATGACATAGTCAGATTTGCAGTTCAGAGTGTTTACTCTGGCTGCAGAGGAAGGACTGGAGGAGGTCAGAATGGAGGCAGGCTGGCCAGTAAGGAGGCTGTCGCAGTAGTGCATTTAGGAGGTGATGATGGGACAGGAACTTTCCTCTGATTACCCTTTTAAAAAAAAACTAAATTATTTTTTTATAATTGAAACAGTTCATTGTACATATCTGTGGGGTATAGCACTGAATATCAATACCTGTGTACAATACATGAAGATTATACTTTTGTAAACATTGACTTTTGTGTCATGTTTAAGAATGACCTATTCAAAATAACTTTCCTGAAATTCAGTAGGTAGAAGCCGTAGGACTTTGTCAGTGTTTGGAAGAGCCTGAGAGCAGGATGTTCCGTCTGGGATCATGGTTCTCAGCCACCTTTCCGACTGGCCATCCTGGACCCCTCTGCCATAGGGGGTCAGAGGAGAGGT
>NW_007734533.1:34523-35402 GCF_000696425.1 Galeopterus variegatus | reverse complement strand
TCAGCCACCTTTCCGACTGGCCATCCTGGACCCCTCTGCCATAGGGGGTCAGAGGAGAGGTCCAGGCCTCTGTGTTTTAAAACCTCCACAGCAGACTTTGATGTGCAGCCAGAGTTGAGAGACACTGGTCCAGAAGGATGGCAGGTCTCAGACTTGGGCAACTGAGTGAATGACAGGTCCAGTCCCTAGAGAGTGAATATAGGAGGTGGAGCAGATTTAAGGGGAAAACTTTCAGTTCGGTTTTAGTTACCTGGAGCTTTGAGGTGCCATTAGGAGATATCCATGGAGGTTTGCAGAAGAAAGTTGAACATGTGGGTTTGAAGCTCAGAAATAAAGCCTGGCTGGCCATCAGTACATGGAACCGGGGTTCTTAACCTGAGTCCATGAACCCAGCATATCATACGGACAATTTTGTGCATATACATATATGAACATTATTTTTCCTGGGGCAAATAAAAGTTTCTAATTTCAAAAGGGCCCATGACTCCACAAAGGTTAGGAACCTCTGCTGAAGATGTGGTTGATTCATGGGACAACTGCGGAACCCTACTGGGACGGGATGAGACAGGGCTGACTTTCCCTTCTCTGGCTCTGCTGGAAGATGCCCCCTACCTCCCCTCAGGCCCCTGCCCCTAAGGATCTTCACCTCTCCAGTTGCCAGGACAACTCTTTGTCCTTCCTCAGGTTCCTTGTGTCTAGCTGAAGTCTTTCTTGCTTTAACTTACATTTTTACCAAAGTATATGTGCACAATTTAAGAAGTTTAGATAGATACACAAAACAAAATGAGAAACAATAGTCCCTGGTAAAAGAGACTGTTCTAAGTGTGAAGATGTAATCAAGGCCTTCTCTGGTCAAAGTCTCTCTCCCCTTTCATCTTC
>NW_007734533.1:30766-33718 GCF_000696425.1 Galeopterus variegatus | reverse complement strand
AACTCTTTGTCCTTCCTCAGGTTCCTTGTGTCTAGCTGAAGTCTTTCTTGCTTTAACTTACGTTTTTACCAAAGTATATGTGCACAATTTAAGAAGTTTAGATAGATACACAAAACAAAATGAGAAACAATAGTCCCTGGTAAAAGAGACTGTCCTAAGTGTGAAGATGTAATCAAGGCCTTCTCTGGTCAAAGTCTCTCTCCCCTTTCATCTTCCTTCTCCCCACGATCACCACTTGCAATCAGTGGCACCCACAGTGTGCACAGACACTGTAGGAAACTGGAGGATACAAGCAGAGCCCACGCTGCAAGCCTCTTCATTTCCTTCTTTGTCTGCTCTAGGCCCACATGGAGGGGGACAAAGTTTTCAGGTCATACCAGGCGCAGGAACAGCTGAAGTCCTGGTTCAGGTCCCTCTGTGGTTTTCCTAGGTCAGTCATAGCCACAGGGCTTCCAACCTCATCGAGGGGCTGGAAGGTGCTGGAGTGGGAGGTCAGAGCCTGGGTGATGGTCCTGGCTCTGCCACTGACTGGGCATGTGAGCCTGAGCAAGCTGATGCCTTGCTGGGTGCTTCAGCCTCCCCATCTGTAACTCCACATTGTGACCTCTAGAAAGCCTTATGGCTCAGTGGCTTGGAGGTAAGTCACCTGATAGACCCCTGGCCCTCCCAGGCCAGGATGGCTCTGACAGTGTCCCATGGGCTGATACATCAGCAGAGAGGCTACTGGGGACCCCTCCTGACACTGTGCCCTCTGGGGAGTCCACTACCCTGAGCCCAGCACAGGAGCCCTGTGGCGGGGGAGTGGGGACCTGCTGCACTGTCCCCTCAGCCTGGCTAGCACAGACTTTTAGAGAGGAAGTGGCCATGGCTGTGTGGAACAGGAGTGTTTGGACCTTGCCATTTGGTTCAATGGACATTTTTATACCCAAAGAAGATTTGAATCAAAACATTTAATCTGATTTATGTAAGTACTGTTTAATTTTTAGAGAATTTTCCCAAGTGAACTTCATGGAGCCAACAATTAATTAGTTGATAAATGTCCTCTGTAGCACACTGTTTTCTTTTTTATTTTAATAAAAGTCTTTTAATACATTTTTTAAAATTATTGTTTATAGCCTGCCTTGTGGTTTTGCTAACATCTTCTGTTCTTGATATGATAAGTGCCAAGGCGTTCAGGTGTGGCACTTAGATCAGCCTTGCCTGGGGACCTGCCAGGGTTTGGATCTCCAGCTTGGGAGCCTCGCTTCTCCCTAAAGTGAGAAGGGAAACTGCTGAATGCGGAGAGCAGGACTCGGGGCCAGACTCTGAATTCAAACAGGGGTCTGCCTCCCTCTGCTGTGTGACCTAGCACCGCTCCGTAGATCACCTGAGCCTCGTTTTTCTCACCTCTAAAAATGGGATAATAATTGTACCCACTTGCTTACCTCAGGAGCGCCGTTTAGTTGTATAAGTATAGATAATTATTACCACCAACATAACAGCACTAAATAATCACTTGTGTGTGACTCCTATTCCCAGCATGTAGTAGGAGCTCCAGAATGTTATTCTGTTACTGTCACTGTCATCATTAATCAAACAAGCTCTGTTTTCTTGCTCTGACCACTGGGTGGCACCACAGATTTGGTTCTGTGACTACTGTATTTTCGTCTCAAAGGCAGCCTTTGAGTTTGGTGGAATCATATAATGGTGCTTTTTTTTTTTTTAAGGTCAAAACCAGCAAATTACTGGCAATTTCATATGGTTCTACCAAATATTTGTGGTGCTCCCTGCCCTGGGCTCTTTCCGTTGGGCTTTAACTCAGCCGAACACTGACCCATTCTGTGGACTCACTGCCGGGGCTCCTTACCAGCCTGTAGGATTCTCTGTGCAGCCCAAACTACNCTCTGTTTTCTTGCTCTGACCACTGGGTGGCACCACAGATTTGGTTCTGTGACTACTGTATTTTCGTCTCAAAGGCAGCTTTTGAGTTTGGTGGAATCATATAATGGTGCTTTTTTTTTTTTTAAGGTCAAAACCAGCAAATTACTGGCAATTTCATATGGTTCTACCAAATATTTGTGGTGCTCCCTGCCCTGGGCTCTTTCCGTTGGGCTTTAACTCAGCCGAACACTGACCCATTTTTGTGGACTCACTGCCGGGGCTCCTTACCAGCCTGTAGGATTCTCTGTGCAGCCCAAACTACTGAGAGACCAAGGAAGCCAAGGCTGTGTCTAGGATGTGGATGGCCAGAGCCTGCTGGAGTCCCCCCAGTAGCCAGCCAGGACTTGCTGCCAGAGACTTAGGGTCAAGGACCCAACAAGCTGGGAAGAGAGAGCCAGAAAGTCAGCATCAGGATTAAGGACAGAGGCTGGTGATACCAGGAATTTGGTCTCTCCCTTTAAACTAGTGGAGATCCCCTTGCTGTACCAAGAAGCAGTTTCTGAGAACCACATGACACATCATGTCTGGATGACCCTGACCTTCTGTCCCTTGCTTCTTGTCCTGCCATGAGCAGGGCTGGTTTGGGGCCCCCTGCATTGTGAAAGACATTGAGAAACATAAGAAAGATCTCAGATCATTTACAGAAATAACTGGTGACCTTAAGAGTGGAAGTGACTCCCCTGAGGGTGGGTGGGGCCCCAAGCCCCATAGCTCCCCTGCCCCTGGCAGAGCCTCAGGCAAAGAGCCTTGTCTGCCTAAAGCTAAGCAAAACTCCGTATTTGTTATGGGAGAGGTTCTTTTGGATGCCCTGCCTGTACCTCTCCAGCCAGAGGCCCAGAGCTTTTCATATGTAGACGAGCTTTCTTGTGCTGGAGAAAAAGGAGCACTTCATGAGCAGTTTTTCATATTTGTGCGTTTATTTAACATTCTTTTCAGAGACAAGGGCTCAAGTAATAAAGGTGTTTTTTTTTTTTTGTCTTTTTTCGTGACCGGCAACAGATTGCAACCCTCAGTGTCGCGCCCGTACCGGAC
>NW_007734533.1:28073-29862 GCF_000696425.1 Galeopterus variegatus | reverse complement strand
TGGCCTTGGTGTTATCAGCACCACACTCTCCCGAGTGAGCCATGGGCTGGCCTGATATTAGGAAATTTATCAACATAACTTACCATATTAATATATCAAAAGAGAAAAATGATATGATCATCCCCATAGACACTGAAAAATTCAACAGTTTATTCTTGATGAACATTCTTAATAGAATAGGGATAGGTGTATACTTCCCTAACGTGATAAAATATATCTGTCTCAGTGCCAAAGCCAGCATCAGCTTAATGGGGACATGATAGAAGCTCTACCCAACTTGAAGTCAGGAATAAGAGAGACTTGTCCGTCTTCACATGTATTATTTAACATTTTCCTGGATGTATTAGCCAATATGATTCAACAAAAGATAGAACATAGAGATATACAAATCAGAAAGGAGGAAAAATAATTATTTCCAAATGGCATTATTTTATA
Source organism: Galeopterus variegatus (assembly GCF_000696425.1). Classification (NCBI taxonomy): domain Eukaryota; kingdom Metazoa; phylum Chordata; class Mammalia; order Dermoptera; family Cynocephalidae; genus Galeopterus; species Galeopterus variegatus. The sequence goes on along the minus strand of NW_007734533.1, from coordinate 29,427 downwards.
CCTGGAAAACCCAAAAGATTTGACTCAAAAAGTCTTACACACCAAATGCTGACGAAAAGCAACCAGGGGCTCACCTGCCTTGCTGGGGGGAATGCAACATGGTCCAGCCAGTTTGGAAGACAGTTTGGCAGTTCCTCACGAAACTAAACACTCTGGCCACACAAACCAGCAGTCATGCTCCTTGGTATTTACCCAAATAAACTGAAAACTTATGTCCACACAAAAACCTGCACACAAATGTTTATAGCAATGTTACCCACAATTGCAAATGTGGTAGCAACCACGATGTCCTTCAGGAGGTGAATGGATAAACTGTGGTACATCCAGACAACAGAATAGTGTGGAGCACTTAAAAAAAAAAAAAAAAAAAGCTATCGAGCCACAGAAACACATGGAGGAATCTTTAGTGCGTATTATTAAGTGAAAGAAGCCAATCTGAAAAGGCTTCATACTGTATAGTTCCAACTATATGACACTCTGGAAAAGGCAAAACTAGTGAAACGATAAAAAGATCAGTGGTTGCCAGGAGTGAGGAGGAAAGCGGATGCATAGGCAGAGCACAGAGGATTTTTATGGCAGTGAAACCCTCCTGTGTGATCCTACACTGCTGGATACATGTCATTACACATTTATCTAAACCCACACGATGTACAGCACCAAGAGTGAATCCTAATGTAAGAGTGATCCTAGTGTAAGGTCACTGGTTGTAACAAATGTCCCACACCGGTGCAGGATGGGGGGAGGCTGTGTATGTATGTGGGGAGGGGAGAAGTGGGGAATCTCTGTACTTGCCACTCAGCTTTCCTGTGAACCTAAAACTGCTCTAAAAAAACTATTAGCTAAAACAAAGTACTACAAACAGGAAAATAATTCAATAAATTGTCTGATTTGAAATTAATATTCAGAAACTTTACATGTACAAACAACAACTAGTTAGAAAAACTAATGGAAGAAAGTCCATTTAAGTCCATTTGTAACAACCACAACAACAAAAGCAACAAATAATAACAATAAAATGAAACAATTAGAAATAAACTTAATGAAAAATGTGCAATATATTTATGAATTAAACTTTAAAATCCTACTAAAGGATACAAAAGATGATCTGAATATATGGAAAGACATATCACATTTTTAGAAAGTCTATTTAACCTAAGTTGATGTATAAATTTAATGAGTCCAATAAAAATACCAAGAGGATTTTGTTTTTTTAACCAAACAAGTAAAAATATCCAGGACAAATGAAAGAAGGACAATATTTATCAACTTTTTTTTTCTTTTTTCTTAAAAAATGACCGGTAAGGGGATCTTAACCCTTGACTTGGTGTTGTCAGCACCACACTCTCCCAAGTGA
>NW_007734533.1:10641-27955 GCF_000696425.1 Galeopterus variegatus | reverse complement strand
AAATTTAATGAGTCCAATAAAAATACCAAGAGGATTTTGTTTTTTTAACCAAACAAGTAAAAATATCCAGGACAAATGAAAGAAGGACAATATTTATCAACTTTTTTTTTCTTTTTTCTTAAAAGATGACCGGTAAGGGGATCTTAACCCTTGACTTGGTGTTGTCAGCACCACACTCTCCCAAGTGAGCTAACCGGCCGTCCCTATATAGGGATCCAAACTTGTGGCCTTGCTGTTATCAGAACCACACTCACCTGAGTGAGCCGCAGGCTGGCCCAATGTCAACTATTAAACATCTTAACTTACAGAGCTATGATAATTAAACAAGTGTGGTACTGGCACAGGAACAGACAAATCAATGGAATGGAGGAGAAAGTACAGATATCAATTCAAATACAAGGGAATTTAGTATTGTTAGGTTTGAATCTTGAAGGTTTTAGTCTCAAACCCAGAGCAAAGAAAACAAGGAGCCAGGTAGTAAATTTAGGGTAGGCTTTAATGGGGGCGCTCCCAGGTGAGGTTCCACAGCCCCGTAAGGGAGTGAGGCAGGGGAAGTCGCGCCTGGGCAAAGGCAGGTGGGGTGTTTATAAGGGTGGGCCGCTGCTGGCCAGCAGTCCATATATGGTGCGTAGCTGTGTAAAGTTAAGTTTCGGTTTCCTGCATAGGTTGTTTTCCCCGATGTGAAGTGGCCCTGAGCCATTGCTCTGATGGTGGGAGATCTCTTGGAAGGTGACCTTCAGGTCGGGCAGGAAAGTCCCAGGGGCGGGTAGAACAAGATGGAGGCCCTGGTGCCATTTTGCTGACGTTCCCCTGTTCCGCCGGCCCAACAAGTATATGATAAAGTTGAAATTCCAAATTAGTGGAGAAAGCTGAACTATTCAATAAAAAAACTGCTAGCAAATGGGACAGACATCTGAAAAAAAAATGTCATATCAATATCTCATACTTTATACCAAAATAATTCTCAGATGGACTAAATAGGTAAATGTTATAAAGTGAAATCACAAAATACTGAAGAAGCAATGAAAGAATTAAAAAATAATTTTGGAGGGCTGGCCCGTGGCTCACTCGGGAGAGTGCGGTGCTGATAACACCAAGGCCCCGCGTTCGGATCCCACATAGGGATGGCCGGTTCGCTCACTGGCTGAGCGTGGTGCCGACAACACCAAGTCAAGGGTTAAGATTCCCTTACCGGTCATCTTTTAAAAAAAAAAATAATAATAATAATTTTGGAGATGGAGAGGTACTTCTAAGTATGGCACAATATCCAGAAGCCTTAAAAGAAAAGGAGAAAATTTACTGTGTAAACAAATTCACTATGGCAAAAGATNTGAGATACCATTTTTACCTATTGGTTCAGTAAAAATCATAAAGTCTGATAATAGGTTATCAAAGAGATGCGGAAAATTAGGTACTCATGTCGCTGGTGACTGTAAATTGGTACAACCTCTCAGCAGAACAATTTGATTATATCTATAAAATTGACCGGTCATCTTTTAAAAAAAAAAATAATAATAATAATTTTGGAGATGGAGAGGTACTTCTAAGTATGGCACAATATCTAGAAGCCTTAAAAGAAAAGGAGAAAATTTACTGTGTAAACAAATTCACTATGGCAAAAGATATGATAATCAAAGACCAAGACAAAAAATTAGAAAAGAATAACTATAACATATCAAGAGATTCATACTAAGAAAAACACAAAAACTCACTGAGATACCATTTTTACCTATTGGTTCAGTAAAAATCATAAAGTCTGATAATAGGTTATCAGAGAGATGCGGAAAATTAGGTACTCATGTTGCTGGTGACTGTAAATTGGTACAACCTCTCAGCAGAACAATTTGATTATATCTATAAAATTACTATTATTTTATTTTTATTTTTATTTTTTTTTAAAAGATGACTGGTAAGGGGATCTCAACCCTTGGCTTGGTGTTGTCAGCACCACGCTCAGCCAGTGAGCAAACCGGCCATCCCTATATAGGATCCGAACCCGTGGCCTTGGTGTTATCAGCACCGCACTCTACCGAGTGAGCCACGGGCCGGCCTAAAATTAATTTGATTATATCTATAAAATTGCTATTATTTTAAAAACCATAGTGTTTGAGTTTATACATTATTTTCATTTATTTATTCAGCATTCCCTCTCTTGTGTCTTAGACTGCTTTTCTGGAATAAATTTTTCATTACTTTAGTGCAGCTTTCTTGATGATAAACTCCCAATTTTTACCATCTGCAATCTTGAAAGAGAGTTTCACAGGGTTCATAATTCCAGGTTCACAGTTATTTTCTATCGTCGTTTGCAAGCTTATATTCACTTTCTTCTGACTTCGGTTGTTGCGGTTGAGGTCTGCTGCCTTTTTAACTATCAGTCCTTTGCAGGTGACTTGTCCTTTTTCTCTGGCCATCTTTAAGATCTTATCTTTGTCTGCAGTATCTTCAGTTTTACTGAGGTGTGTCTAAGTATGAATTTATATTTTTGTCTTGCTTGGTAACATTTTTTTCCCTAGACATCTGATATCATGTTCTCTCTAGTTCTAAAAATTTTGTAGCCATTATCTCTTTAATTATTTTATTCCCTTCTTTCTCTCCATTCTACAGTTTTGAGCAGCTGACTGCACATGCATGCGTGAACACACAGTCAGTGCTTCCTTTATGTTTTTCCTCTACTCGTCTCAGTGTGGCTCCTTCGGTAGTTTATTAACTCTCAATTCCCCAATTCTCTCTTCATCTGTGCCTAATTGATATTTTATTATAAGAGTTATATTTTTCATTTCAGAAGTTTTTCTTTAATCTACCTCTTCATTCCTGATAATATTTTGTTGCCTGCTCATACATACACACCGAAATGCATTTTTCATTGATATTTTATTATAAGAGTTATATTTTTCATTTCAGAAGTTTTTCTTTAATCTACCTCTTCTTTCCTGATAATATTTTGTTGCCTGCTCATACATACACACCGAAATGCATTTTTCATTCATTAATGTATTGTTGTTGTTGTTGTTGTATAGTCTCTAGTTTATTATGAAAATATTCTTCCAATGCATATATACAAACCAAAAATATCAGTTTATTGGTCCTGCTCAGACACCACCCCTACAGGCATAACAACAATACATTGACGTATTTCTTAACTTTTATTTTGAAATAATTTTAGATCTGTGGAATAATTGTAAAGGTAGCACAGGTAGCACAGCTTCCCCACATGTTAACGTCTTAGTAATCATGATATAGTAATTGAAACTAAGAAAGTAACATTTGCACAACATTATTAATTAAAGTGCAGACTTTATTCGGATTTCACCAATTTTTCCACTAATGCAACTTCTGTTCCAGGATCCCATCCAGGATACCACGATGTACTTAGTCATCATGACTCCTTAGATGCCTCCAATCAGTGGTGGTATCTCAGTGTTTCATTTTTCATGATCTTGACTTTTGAAGAATACTGATCCAGTATTTCATAGAATATCTCTCAATTTGGGTTTGTCTGATGCCTTTTCTTCATCAGGCTGGGGTTATAGATTTTGGGGAGAATACTGCAGAGGTGGAGCTCTCTCCGCATCACTTCATATCAGAAAGTGCATGATGTCAAGAAGATTATTATTGATGACATTAATCGTGTTCATTTGGTTAAGGTGGGGTCTGTCAATCTTTCCCACTCTAAAGTTGCTATTTCTCCTTTCCTGTCATCTGCCTGTTAGAAGCCAGTCACTAAGTCTGGCCCACACTCGAGGTGAGAGTAGTTAAGCTCCTTATCCTGGAGGGAAGAAAATCAAAAAATTTGTGGATATATGTTAAAGCCATACAGTAATTAATAATACTTTGGAGGAAATACTTTGACTCCGTGTAAATATCCTGCTTCTTCTTAGAGTCTTGCTCATTAACTTTAGCATTCATTTGTAGATCTTTCCTGCAGGAATTGTTAATATAGTAATCCAGTGGTGATTTTCTACTTTACTCATTCCTTCTAACTTTATTATTTAAAATTCTTGGGCCGGCCGGTTAGCTCGGTTGGTTAGAGTGTGGTGTCATAACACCAAGGTCAAGGGTTCAGATCTCCATATTGGCCAGCTGCCAATAAAATAAAATAAAGTAAAATTCTTCTGTGAGGAAGATTTGTTCCCTTTCTTACATTGTTATAAAAAAACCACTCAGGGCCGGCCCGGTGGCACACTGGAGAGTGCGCCGCTTGGGAGCGTGGCGGTGCTCCCGCCGAGGGTTCAGATCCCGAGGGTTTGGATCCCATGTGGAGACCGGTTCCCGCTCACTGGCTGAGCGCAGAGCGGGCGCAACACCGAGGGTTGTGATCCCGTTGCCGGTCCCCGGTACGGGCGCGACACCGAGGGTTGCGATCCTGTTACCGGTCAGTAAAAAAGACAAAAAGGAAAAAAACAAACAAACAAAAAAAACCATTCAAACCAGCAGAAAAAAATTGGATTATTTAATTGAAGTCAGGAAAGGGAAAAAAAAGTATGGTAAATAGAACACATAAAATAAAATAGAAATAAGTCCTAATGTAATGGTAACAATAATTACAAATAAAATGTCATTAGTTACTATATACAAAAAGGCAGTAAATATCTAGACAGAAACTCTTAGACTTTATGCATAGACTATAAGGGACACACTTAAAACGATAGAGAAAGATTGAAAAAAAACAGAAAAGAAGACATGCCAGGTAGATATGAACCAAAGAAAGTCAGAATAGCAATATTAATAGCTAAGAAAAGATAATTCAAGGTAAAAACCATCATGTTGTCAAAGAGGGATATAACATATGGTAAAACAGTCACAACCGTGTATATATCTAACAATAGTGTTAAAATAGATAAAGCAACAGCTGTCAGAACTGCAGGAAGAAACAGCTCAACAATTGCAGTTGGAGATTTTTTTTTCCTTTTTGTCTCTTTTTTACTGACCGGCAACGGGATCGCAACCCTCGGTGTTGCGCCCGCACCGCACTCAGCCAGTGAGCGGGAACCGGTCTCCACATGGGATCCGAAGCCTTGGCAGGAGCGCCGCCATGCTCCCAAGCGGTGCACTCTCCAGTGCGCCACCGGGCCGGCCCGCAGTTGGAGATTTTAATGAAGCAACCACCTCAGTAAGAGAGAGTTCAAATAGGGGGATAAAAAATGTATAGATGATTCAATTAATTTACTCAGTAATCTGAAGAGTGAAAGGGTGTGGACAGATGTGAGAGCCAGGATGGAGTCCTCTAGGAATTAGAAGCATATGCTGGAATATGAATTGGTTTTTAAAACTTAGCATTAAGTGAAAAGTAAAATGAGAAGGAGAGTGGGATTTATTAGCACAGGACAGTGTGTACTAGTTAAAGATACACATGAAAGCACACGTATTTTAAAGGCGCAACGATTCACATCGGACACATTAGAGTGGATGCCCATAGTGGGGGGCGGGAGGAGGGGGCAGGAACTGAGCCCAGGGGTGAAGGGAGAAGATAAAACAGGAAAAGAGCTTTGCAGGCTGCTTAAGGTCATAAACTCCGAACTGAGGTGAATGCTGAGCTCAGCCCTGTACATCCACCTTCCAGTTACAAACGTGATTGTAATCTTTCCCATCAGCAGAAAGGTTTGTGCATGTGACTGTCGGTGTCATGTGGCCAGTGGACAGCAAATTCTCCCTGGAAAATCTCACATGACTGGGCCCGCAGGCAGCCCTGGTGGCTTGAGGCCTGCGGCAGCTGCCCTCCCAGCCCGAGTGAGACCCCCTCAAAACCGGCATCTCTGTCTTGGGGGAGGCGCAATGTACTGAACTGGACCCATCCGTTAACTGGCCCCAGCTCAGCTTGGGTTTCTGGATTTTTCAAGCAATAGGTTTGAAATCCACAAGAGCCAAGTTCTCCAGGCTGGTTCCACGGCTGGCGAGGTTTCTCTTTTTGGCTTTCTATCCCCTCCCACCTCCTGCTCCCACGGGAACGTCTGTGTTGGGAGCAAGTCCAGCCCCAGATGGGCCACAAGAAATCTCAGAGAGAAATGGTCTTGAACGATAACCTTTGGGGTATCAAGAAGAGGAGCTCTACAAAAATGTAAAGTGGCCTGAGTACTTGGATAAAAATTTCTTCAAAGAAGATATACAAATGGCTAGTAAGCACATGACAAGATGCTCAACATCACTAATCATCAGGGAAATGCAAATCAAAACCACACTGAGATACCACCTCATACCCCTTGGGATGACTATTATTAACAAGAAAAATGTTGGTGAGGATGTGGAGAAATTGGAACTCTCATTCACTGTTGGTGGGAATGTAGAATGTACAACTGCTGTAGGAAACAGTAGGTGCTTCCTCGAAAAATTAACCATAGGTTTACCATAGGATTTGTCAATTGCACTTCTGGGTATATATACAATAGACTGGAAAACAGAGAGTTTAACAGTTATTTATACACCCATGTACATAGCAGCATTAGAAAGATGGAAGCAACCCAAGCGCCCATTGACAGATGAATGAATGAAAAAAATGTTGCATCCATATGCCAAGGAATATTATTCAGCCTTAAAGAGGAAGGAAATTCTGACACAGACCACGACATGCATAAACCTTGCAGACATTATGCTAAGTGAAGTAAGCCAGTCACAAAAGGACAAATACTATATGACTCCACTTATTCGAGCTACCTAGAATAATCAGATTCATAGAAGTGGAAAGTGGAATTGTGGTTGCTGGGGGGCTGAGGGCATGGGGGAGTGGGGAGTGAGTGTTTAATGCATCAGGGTTTCTGCTGGAGATGAAAAGTTCTGGAGATGGATGGCAGTGATGGTTGCACAGCAGTGTGAATGTGCTTATCGCCACAGAGCTGTACACTTTAAATAGTTAAAATGGTAAATTTTATGTTATGTGCATTTTACCACAGTAAAAAAGTAGTGAAGTTGGCTAAGAGGAGACTCTGCCAAGCAGATGCACCTCAGTGCAACCTCCGCCCCATGCACTGGTGAAGCCTCAAAAGAAACCAAGGCTGGAGTGGAAGGAGGAAGCCTGGCCTTTGAAAAGCCTCTGATGGGGAGAAAAAAAAGAGTGAAGGTTTCAAAAGTTTGGAGTCTTGAGACACTCCTGGGCGAGGACACTTCCTGTCTTCCTCTGCTGAGCAGGAGGAAAGGCCTGGCAACGGGTGTACAAGCTCACACTGTGCACACGCACCCATCACACACATGTGGGACCTGCCAACACACTTGCACCGGGCTGGGCTCTTTCCTGGAAAGACGTGTACTTATTGCAATTCTGTCACACCATTCTCTGGGTTTTAGTAGCTGGGGCAGGTGGCCCTTTTCAGCCCTGCAATTCCCTCCTTCCTAGCCATCCCCATACTGAGAAACCCCTCAGCCAGGAGGGCAGGCAGCAGGGTGGATCTGCAGGCAGAAGTGCTCTCGGCTCTCCGTACCCCCTGCAAGAGGGGGATGGGATCTAACGCCCTGGACTGAGGCTCCGCTGAGCAGCCAGCATAGGCTGAAAAGCTTTGCTGTGGAATTCGTCCCTTAAAGATAAATTCAGTCCCCAATCTGCCTTTAACATTGGCATATCTTCTTTTATCAGTGACGATCCCCTGCTCCCACAAATGCTGATAAGGCCTCCTGCTCTGGGAGCCTCCCGACCAGTGGCCCTGAGATGATTATGAAGATCTGGAGTGGAGATGATAAGGGAAATTGCAGTTGGACTTTGGTCAGAGTGTCCTGTGATGGGCATTGCCTTCCCAGCATGACCTTGTGGAGACCTGCCACCACCATGCTCTGGGGCTGGCTGTGCCACATTCAAATCCCAGCAAGTCCTCAATTCTCACAACCTCACTGTCCAGTCCACTAGAACGAGGATAATACTAATAGCTCCCCTGTTGGGGTGCTGGGAAGAGGAGATCACAGCACGTGTTGACAATAGCACAAAACATAACATCCTTGGGAAATGTACAGGCCCTTTGCTTCTTTTCCAGCCCACGAAGGGTGAGCTGGGCTCCAGGAGCCAGCAGCTGACACCATAGGACAGCTGGGGCTGGAGAGGGAGGAAGGTGGTGAGGGAGCTGGGTTGGGGCATGCGCACACCCCAGTGGCATCAACCTGGTGTTCAGAGCCTGGCATTGGGAAAGCAGCTCTTCCCCTGCCAGATGTGCCAAAGCTGGCACCAGAGAGAACTCTGAGCCAGTCTACCACCAGGTCAGACCCTCCACACCTGCTCCTTTGCCTCTTCGCCGAGGGAAGGTAGGTGGAGGGTCAGAGCTCATCTTGGGGCTGGGATAGTGCTGCCCAGATGGTCTGATCTTCCCTCTGGGTTGGCGTCTCACCCAGACACCGTCCATGTTGATGCTGCAGGGAACAAGGGGTGGGGCAGAGACACTATGGAACATTCTATGCCCCGTCCTGACTGGAAGAACAATAGCAAACTGTTATGTGTTGAACTGTGTCCCCCACAAATTCATATGTTGAAGTTCTAGACCCCACTATCTCAGAATGTGACCTTGTTTGGAAATAGGTTTATTGCAGATGTAATTATTTAAGATGAGGTCATCAGGGTAGGCCTTACATGATATGACTGGTGTCATTAAAAGGAGAAGTTCTGACACAGTGATGCATGCACACATGGAGAACGCCATGTGAAGACAAAGGCAGAGACTGGGGTGATGCTTCTACAAGCCAAGGAACCAACCCTGCTGAGACCTTGATCTCAGACTTCTAGCCTCCAGGACAGTGAGACAACACATTTCTGTTGTTTAAGTCACCCAGGCTGTGGTACTAATACACATACCGTGGAAAGGGGTCGGCCTCAGGACCAGGCACAGACACTGGCCAGCCCTGATGCCAGCCGTAATCCTTTCTTTATCAGTTCCACAGTCTAGCAATTGCCAAAGTGCACGCAGCTACTTAGCACTCCTGCCGGGGGACCAGTCCAACTTCCGGGATACAAAAGTGACATCTTCTCATCTCGTTCACTCATTCAGCAAACACCTTATGGGGCCCCAGCATGTTCCAGGTGAAGCGTGGCCCTGGGAATGCCCTGGGCCGAGGGCAGGCTCAGTCCCTGCCCTTACAGAGCTCACACACAACCTGGTGGGGGAGGCAGACTCTCAATGGAGTGGGACAGAGGAGAGTTGGGCTGGAGGGTGGCAAGGGGACCCTTGGTCTGTTCCTCCATGTCAGTCCCCCTATCCATGTAGCTGCCAGGCCTCTGAGGGATGAGGATCTGGGGTCAGGATGTCCTGTGGCAGACAGAGATTACCCCACCTGGGAGGAAAGATACTATTTCCAAGGAATATGGGGTCACTGCTTCAAAGGTTGACTTCTGCTGGGGCTGCTGCCTGCAGAACCCAGCCAGCACCAGCATTTTGCAAGAATGTTACAATCACTTTTCACCAGCAGCCCTCTCAGGAAGACCTGAGGGAGCAGTGACAGTGATGATAACAGGGGCAATGCGTTGTTTTACAGCTCTGCAAACCATGGCCCCAGCACGCTGTGACCAAGGCTCTGTACAGATCGTCGCCAGACCCCAGGCTCCCTGGGTGCCAGCATCCCGGGCTGCTGAGCAGGGGCGAGGGGATGGATTCCTCCAACAGCCTGGAGCCTGCAGGAAGTGAAGACCCCAGGCAGGTGCTGGGGAGTTGGTCTGCAGACCACTGGGCAGCTTGCCGAGGCCAGGGTTCAACAATCTCTCCCCTTACTCCAAAAATATTCCAAAAATGCATGTTATCCGCAAGCTACTCAGCAGGCTCTAATTGGAATTTGTCGCTGTGGCCTTATCATGTAGTGGCTCCAGTATCAAACTGCCTGGGCTCAAATCCTGGCTTATTAGCTGAGTGACCTTGGACGTATCATCTCCAAGCCTCAGGTTCTTCATCTGTAGAATGTACCCACTTCATGACGTAGTTCTGAGAGTTAAGGGATAACATTCACAGGTAGTGCCTAGCATACAGTAAGCCCACCCTCTAAGTGTTAGACATCCATATTATTATTGGGATGAAAGTGTGGGCTTTGGCCATCTAGATTCAAATTCAGTGCCACCATTCACTGACTATATGATCTCAGCAGCTCACCTCCCGTCTCTGTAGTGGACACTGTGCACTGCGCAGACCCCCTGCAGGGCTGAGGCTCCCACTCCCCCAGCTGCTGGGAGTGTTGGTGGCTGACAGGGCCCAGCTGGGTTTGTCTCTGGGATTTGCCCCAGCTGAAGAGAGCCACCTTACTCAAGGTCACCCCTGCCAAGCCTGCATCCCCTGGAGGGTTGATGTAGGGTACAAAGGTCAGGCCCTCTTGTCTCAGGCAAAATAACTCTGAAGGGACATTGGCTGGGTTCTGCTTTGCTACTGCATGTCATTCAGCTCCACTCTGCCCGTCCCACGGTTCCTGCCTCCTTGCAGGTATTGTTCTTGAGAGCACTTCCCAATAAACCTGCACACAAGTTTCTGGGGTATGTTTTCTGGGGAACCCAACCTATGACAGCTGGTTCCAGGGAGGATCTTAGGAAAAGACTCTAAAGTGGGATTTGGGTGCTGATCGCCTGCTGGCCAACTGGCCATGAGGGCCTCAGGCACACACACAGCTGTGGCTCAGCTGTTAAAGCTTTCCCAGGTGGGGCGCTGGGCTGGGATGCTGGAGGAGAGATGCACTCGTGGGGGCTGGTCCCTGTACACTGTGTCCTATTATACCACAGCTGGGACTCAGACTCTGGGTTCAAGTTTGGAGCCATGATGGCTAAGTCCCCATCAGCAGAAAGTCCTGTCCCCCCATAGGCCTTGCTTTCTAAAAGAGGAGGGGGGTGAGATAAACTGATTGGACAAGCAGATTCACTGAGATTTCTTCCAGCTCTAGTGTCCTGCACAAGGCCATGACTTACGGAGAGGAGCTTGGGTGCCCTGGAGTTGGGGGCATGGGTGGAGTGACCTGGAGGAGATCCTTGTGTCCCCACCTTGCCTGAAGCACCCGTTTGGTCCTAGCTCAGACCCTTCCCTTCCTCCCCACAGCGCCTCCCCCAGGCCAATGGATTCTGAGGCTAGGGCACCCGTAGCTGACCCAGCTGAGCCTGGATATTAGTCCACCTGCTCAGGAAGGCCTTGGCCTCATAGACCTCCCTTTCTTCCTCCTGTGTCTGCTCACAGCCTGGCAGAAGTTTGGGCTCAGGACCGCAGGAGGTTGCGGATGTTGGAGAGGGCAGAAGGGCAGACACAAGCTTCTGGTCTGTGGGCCTGGGCAGCAGGGCCTCCGTCCATCCCTCCAGAAGTCCCAGAGGCACTTGGCCCACCTCTCGCCCACCGCTCCCAGCCAGCCCATGAGGCAGATGCTCAGGGAAGAGATGGAGGTGCCGAGGGCTACGCGACCTCTTAAAGGTCACACAGTTGGTGGCAGAGCCACATAGCACCCAAGACAGAAGAGCTCCAAGCCTGGGCTCCTTCTGCAGCCTGCTCAGCCTCCTCATGGAGGCTGCTAGGAACTGTTCAGCCAGAGACAAGACAAGGAGACTTTGGGACTGTGATTGAGACAGTGGAGGATTTTACTTTATTATTGTTTGCCTGTTTATTTAATCCTTCCAAAATGAAAATGATTAGTTATTTTAAATGCTTTAAAATTCAAAATATAGAGTTTAAAGAAACTAAAAATAAAGTTTAAAGAAAGTAAAAACTACCCTTAAATTCCACCAACTGGAGGTAGATACTGTTAACAGTTTGGTGAGCAGATTTCCAGACCGCTCTGTGTGTGTGTGAGTGTGAGTGTGTATGTGAGATTTTATGATAATGGGATCGTATACTGTTTCACAACCTGCTCTTTTCACTCAACAATATGTCACGGAACTCTTCCCATAGAGGTAAATATAGATCTTCCTTTCATTTAATGGCTGTGGACTATCCACTGCATTCCATTGCAACTGAAAGTGTGTACCATTTTTCATTTACCCAACCCAGTACTGATGGGCATTTAGGTCATTTCCAGTATTTTGCTATTAAAAAAAAATCTAGGATGGACATTATTATGCCTCTGTCATGGGCATTTGCCCAGCTACTGTCCTAGGGCAGATTTCAGCAGACTGGTCTTCAGGAAAAATTCCCTACAGCAATGGAGGTCACTCTGCTGCCTCCTTCCAGTTGCAGATCCTTGTTTTCCAGGGAAACTGGGGCTCCGCCCTGAGGTGTCATCCATCCCAGGGGCTCTCACGACCTGGGTGGCAGAACCACACACTCAGGGAGGCAGCTTTTTCTTGGGTAGTGCTGGGTAAGGGGCAGGGAGGAATCTTTGCCTGCCAAGCTGTGAAATTTCCAAGCTCAAATCCAGAGATGTGACTAGTTGTCCCCATGAATCTGTCTGCTCCTCTTCTTGCTGAGTCTGGTAGGGCCTGCTGATGGCCTGCAACTCTGCAAGGGGCTTGACTTCCTTCCAGGAGGCAACTAGGCCAGGCAGGGGCTAAAGAAACTTGGGCCAAAGGCTGCTAGTGGGCCAGTGGGAATCCCGGCCAGTATGGAAGCCTTGGCTTGTGCTGCCGTGATTCATTCTTTTATTCTTTCTTTTATTTAGTAAGCCAGGCTCTGTAGTAGGAACTGAGTATGTGGGATCAAAGAAGACAAGGTCACAGTCGGTAGGAGAGAGACCCACAGATAATCCTAAGGGTGTCAATTCTCATGAACTGGCGTTAGGGGGAGGGGAGAAAGGAGGGATCTGGGAGTTGCTGGGAGTAGTCACTCTGTTATCAGACTTTAGTCTTTACTTTGGCCAGGCAAGGCCTTTTTTTTAAAAAAAAAAGAAATAGACTTTATTTATTTTAAAGAGCAGTTTAACATTCACAGCCAAATCGAGTGGAAGGTGCGGAGACATCCCATACACCTCCTGCACCCTGCCCCAGCCTCCCCCATTACCAACGCGCCCCACCAGAGTGGTGCATTCCTCACAGCCGATGACTCTCATCCTCACATCGTCATCACTGAGTCCGTAGTTTAAGGTTCATTCTTGGTGCTGTACATTCTATGGGTTCGGACAAATGTTTAATAACACATATCCTACATCATACAGAGTAGTTTCACTGCAAGATCTATTTTTTAAAAATAAAGGGAGGGTAACTTTCATCATGATTACAACTCCCCTTTCCCACCCCCCACCCCCACCCCCATAAGTGAACCTATTTCACTGTTTCAAAGGCAGGGTTTACTCTCCATCCCCACAATGTGTCCCAAAGTCACAGATTAGTTCACTGGGGGCACAGTGATTCCATCAAGGGTTGGGGTGGGGTCTGGAGGGAGCCTTCCAAAGGCAGCAGGAAGGGGAAGAGAAAGCAGTCAGAACCCCAGAGTCTTAGTGGTTGAATCTAGCCAATGACCCTCTCCCACTGAGGCTCGCAGGTTGTCTCTGTGGAGGGTGAATATTTCTGAGCTGATCACACCAGCCTGATCATGAAAACATCTGTCACAGACACCAGTGAGTGCCCCTGCCTATAGACGGCCCTTGACACCCTGAATTCTGTGCTTCAGGATCTCCTTTAAACACTGATATGACACCAACCCCACGATGTCACCTGTGAAGACTGAGATTTTTTTTTTTTAGTCTAAGTCACCTTTAGAGCAAGAAACCACTGAGGGACCACACAAACTTCCCAGTTTATAGATTTGGGAACTGAGATTCAGAGAGGAGAAAGTATTTGCCCAAGATTAATAGCAAAAGTGGAACTAGAATTCAAGTTTACTGAATCCTGGGTGAATGATCTATTTTTCCAACAAATTGAAAATTAAAAATAAAAATCTGTAGCTTTTATAGCTATTGGGTGAATCTTCTACAAGAATGCGGTCCTTAGGAACATATCCTTGTTGTAAACAGTAAAGAAAACCCTGGGAAGAAGGTGCAGGACTTGTCTGGGGATGTGCTGTGCGGGGCAGGAGGACCTGCCTGTCCCTGTTGGGGGTCACTCACCTTCTCACTGTCCCTTCTGCACAGCAGGGTTCTTCCACCACACCAGCCCAGGGGCCTTTCCAAGTGAGACCAAGGACGTGGCTAATGTACTTCTTTGTACCTTCCAGAGCCCTGAGCACAGGCCTGTGCACACAGCAGGCTGGCCCATCCCAACCATTTGTGGGGCCAAGGACAAGAGTACCAAGGGAGGCCCACCCACCACGTGGCTACGCATGTAAATGTTACGAATCATGCTAACAAATTATTAAATAAATGTATCCTAGCCTCCTACTCTGACAAATAAACCTTTATAAAGTTGCGGCGACTGCAATAGGAGGTGTGGAGAGAACAGGCTCCCACCCCACAGCCCACCCCCTTCTCCTCCCATCCAGGCTGCATCCCACACTTGGGGCCGTGTGCACGTGCAGGTGGACACCACAGCTGGCTCATCACGCTCATCTACACCTCCTGCAAAGAGCTGTCCTTGGCCACCTTGGGAGGCAGGACCTAGAGAAGAGGTCTCTGGCAAACCCTGGAAGCTGGCTCAGGGCTGTTTGGGGTAAGAATTCCAGGATCCTGTGTATATGAAGCATGGTCTAAAACATGGGGTGTGGGCTCTAGGTGAACACATCCCTCTTCCCTGTGACTCCTTCCACTGTGGGTGGGAGGTGGGCAGGGCAGGGCTCCAGCAGAGGCCTCTAAGGGCTTGCTTCTAGAAGTGTGGTCCCTGGACCACCTGGGAGCTGGTTAGAACTGCAGACTCAGCCTCACTCCAGACCTACTGAATCAGAATATGCATTTTAACATGATCCTCAGGTGAGTCATGTGCACAGCGAAGTCTGGAAGCAGAAAACTGAGGACCACGGTCCCTCTTGCCCAGGTCTAGGAGTGGTATTAACAGTAGGTATCAATAAATATTTGCTCAACTAAAGGCAAATATCACCTAAAACAGGCCTGGTAGCCACTGGGGATTGTGGCTGCTTGGCTCATGGTGATTTCATTTCTTCTTTCTCTGGGGCTCAGGCGCCAAGTTTCTTCTTCTGGCCTAAGCTGACTGGTCCAGTAGTAGGTGCCGGACCCACACTGGGCCAAACTGATGCTATCTCGCAGGAATTTGAAATTTAACTCAAATAATAGGCCCTGGAGTGATAGCAATGGTAATAGTGAATATCTTCAATGCACCTGTGATGTGCCAAGCACAGTGCTGAGTGCTTTACATGCAATTTATAATCCATCTTCCGACAGCCTCATCAGGCAGGTATTATGGTCTGCTTACTTTTCAGATGAGGAGCTGGGGCTCCCAAAGGTTCAGAGGGGGAAGTGACACCCAAGGAGAGCTGGACTGATTGGGTGGCTGAAACTGAGCCGCATGATGCAGGGACAAGGTCTGTCCACTTTGCTGCCCTGGTCCCAGAGTTTGCACGGCTTCCTGATGATTGGACCGATCACAGGGGAAATGGCCCATGTGCAGTGGCAGGCCAGACCCAGCTCTGTGAGATGGCTACAGTGATGGAGGGAGGGTGGCCTAGGGGCTGAATGATGGTCATGAGCTGTGGGGGAGGGCAGCAGAGGGAAGCTGCACTCCCCCGGGGAGAGCAGGGCACTGAGTGGAACCAGCCGGGCCCATCCACACTTCAACACAGGCAGAGCGCCCACTCTGATCACCCTGGAGCTCTGCTCCCCACCTCCTCCTCCTCCAGTGAGTTAGCAGTGAGCCTGCCAAGAAAAAGGTGTGGGTGGCTTATTTCGAAGATACAGGGCAGCGGGCAGCAGAGAAGTTTGCATCCTCCTCTGCACCGGGTCCCCAGAGGCACGGACACCCAGGAGGCTGAAGGGGGTGGAGGCAGCCGGGCTCTGCGGGGGCCAGATAAGCAGTCTGGATTGGAGTTGGGGGCCTCACCGGCAAGAGGACCAGAGTGGTCCCTGGCTCTGGCTCTCAGAGAATGGGACCCTGAATGGAATCTGCCATTCTGTGGGAGTGGGGGGAGGGGATGCAGGGCAGTGGCCTCAGGCAGGTAGAACTGTGAGCACCTAAGGCAACAACATGAATCAACAGCAGAGAGTGTCTATCAGGATCCAAGCCTCTGCGTGTGCAGGGTTGTTTGGCTTTATTTAAAACACAAACCAACATCTGTCATTATTAACACTAAGACAGTGATGTCCCCTGCTGTCACTTGACAATTGAACATCACACAGCATGTGAGTGGGTCACACTTTCAGTGGTTCACAGCACAGGTGGCCCACAATAGCCATGAAGAAATACACTTCTCATTGTACAATTTCCCTTTTAAAAAAACCAATCATCACGTGAGGAGCATCGCCGGCTCCCTCCAGTGAGGAGGGTACAACGCTTGGTAGCAGAGCCCAGCTCCCTGTGGCCCCTCACCGTGGGTAAGGGCTGCCCCAGCATGGCGACCAGGACTCCTCAGGAGGGAGTGGCTACGGCCAGAACACTGCCAGGGCCTCCTTCGCTGCTGGGAGATGGAAGGCACCGGTTCCAACGCCCACAGGCAGGGGAGAGCTACCAGGAGCCTGGGCTGTCATCAGCACCCCCGAGGCCCCCCCAGCCAGGGCTGCAAATAGCTCCAGGCCCACGCAGCTCCCAGGCTGCTGACAAGGGCTGTTTGCTCCTGTTTCTTCTCTTTCTTTTTATTTTTTTAAGGGAGCTAAATTCAGAGGAAGAGCTGGCAGTTCTGGAAACTTTTTGTGGCTCCTCAGACAACTGAGGCAAAACGGAGTAGAGGGAGGGCCATCTCCAGGCTTATTTTTTTAAGGGAGCTAAATTCAGAGGAAGAGCTGGCAGTTCTGGAAACTTTTTGTGGCCCCTCAGACAACTGAGGCAAAACGGAGTAGAGGGAGGGCCATCTCCAGGCTCTTTCTGCTGACCCTGGCAGGGGCCGGAAGGGGGCCTCTTCCTCTGGGGTGAGCAGCCCCCGGGGCCAGTAGGAGCAGGGCTCAGTGAGGAAGCCAGGCCTGTGGCTCCTCTGACGAAGAGAATGGCATCTCCCATGCCCAGCCCTTCTGAGGGCCTCGTGTGGCCTGAGGCTGGGCCACCTCCTGCTCCCTTCAGTCTGGAGGCAGCTGCTGCTGACAGGTGTCTAGCAGGGGTCATGGGCTTCATTTTGGGGGTAGGGGAAGATAATCTGAGATTGAGCCCAAAGGGGGAAACTCAGGAGTGGGATTGCAGCTGACTGGGCTCCAGGCCACGGTCGAGCACCTGGTGCAGCTGAATCCACAGAAGCACGTCTGTCCTGAGGCCCGCCTTCCTCACAGCAGACAGGGCTACAGACCCCAACCCGCCTCAAGCCCCCCACCCACTAGCATTTCTTACTGAGGAGCATTTCCGTGCCCGAGGGTCCCGTGAGGTTTTGTCCCCACAGTCCACTCTGCCCCGCTCCCCTCCCCAGCCTCGGGCCACACCAAGCCAAGCCGCACAAGA
>NW_007734533.1:8210-9641 GCF_000696425.1 Galeopterus variegatus | reverse complement strand
ACGGTACGTGGTTTTCTAAAACACAGGCACCAACCGGATTGTGGCATCCTTGAAAAGCAGGTCTTGGCCATGATAATCGGAGGAATCAAACATTTTGAAGCCATTTGTATTGTGGTCATCTCCAAACAGGTCCTGGAAGCACCACAAGCAGAGCCGCTTTTCATCTGGGCTCACAATGGTCCCCATCCAGGCTCTGATGGCTATTAAATGCTTTACATGTGATGACCCAAAGTCATTCTGGGGCACTGAGACTCTGATTGGAAGTCATAAGCTTGACAACTGATTGACTCCAGTCATCAAACGGGGTTTGGGGAAAGATGTGACGATAGACACCATTTGTAAGACATTCAGAAACATTCCACCAAACCAGTTCTCGGATGCAGAACTGAAGCATGAGATTTACATGAAGAAAGATCCAGAAAAGAGAGATGATGGGGATGAGATTCCTGAGTGTTTTGCTAGCATTTCTCAACCTTTTCTACAACGCTTTCTCACTCTGTCGTATGGGTATCCTTTCCCACAAACCAAAACAATTTCATCGAGAGAGCCTATTGTTCTGTCACCGGTAATAAGAAAATAATAGGTGAGTGGCACATGTCTTCACTAACCCACCTCTCAGCGTCCTGGAGATGCCACAGCTATCCCCTCCCTGCTGAGAATCCTAGGACTGAGCGTGTTATCACTACAGCCCTAAAAGAGCTATTAAAAAGACAAAAGCAGTATGAAAAATTATAAATACAAGTGTGAATAAAGGACATCTGGAGAACATGGATAAAGTCTGTGTCAGCTGTTNGCGGCTGGGGACAGACACAGCAGTCAAGGCGGGCACTCATGTGCGGGCCCTCAGGCAGCGATGCTTCTGTCTGCTGAACTTGCCCAGCCTCCCTCTTAATGCCCTATTACAGATTTTCTTTCCCCTGGTTTCTTTACACATGCATTCCTTATATGCCATGGATATTAATGTCTCTGCATCAAATCCTTTTGGACTGTCATTTTAGCATTTATATTCATTATGCAGATCTGTTTGGGTGACATGGCCAGTCTACCTGTGTAGACCCCCCTGGGACACTTCACTATGATCGTTTGTGAAATGGGGCTGCTGCTCTGCCTGCCGAGACCCAGAGTGCCCCTCTGCTCCTTTAGGGTTTTTCGGGTGATGGGGTCTAAATGATGCCAGGAGCTCTCATGGCTGCCTGGCCAGCGGCCCTACCTGTGCCCGAGCACTGCTGGGACAGTGTCCCTTCCAGAGACGCCACGTAGTCCAGTCCCAGCCAGTCACGGTACGTGGTTTTCTCCCCCACAGGCACCACCTGGATTGTGGCATCCTTGAAAAGCAGGTCTTGGCCATGATAATCGGAGGAATCAAACATTTTGAAGCCATTTGTATTGTGGTCATCTCCAAACAGGTCCTGGAAGCACCACAAGCAGAGC
>NW_007734533.1:4993-7465 GCF_000696425.1 Galeopterus variegatus | reverse complement strand
GGCCCTGGTGGGGGCCTGTCTGGAGTAGTCTCCATCCTTAAGAGAGACCAGAAGGAGAAGAATTGGTAACTCCAGGAGAGACACCTCTCTGGAGTTTTCTCTAAAAGGGAGTGGGATTATGGCTACAAGAGCCTGTGAGATCAAGAAGGTCAGTTTGTTTTTCAAAGATAGCAGAAATCACAGCATGCTTGTACGATGGTGAACATGGTCCACTGAGAAGGAAAAATTAATGATGCAGAAGACAGAGGAGGTAGCAGCTGGAGGATGTCCTTTGGTAAGTGAAAATCACAGAATATCACCCCAGCCTTCCTCAGTTTCTCCCGAGGTCTGCTCCAGGTAGACCGAGGCCCCCCTGGGGGCTTGGCTCACTTCTGCTGCCCACCCCTCAATGAGGCAGCCCCTGCGCTGGCTCACCTGGGCCTTGTCCAGCAGTCCATACACAGTGAAGATGTTGGTGTCCGGCCGGACCATGACGGCATGGGATGGTATCTGTGCCAGGTTGCAGGCTGAGAACTGGGACACCTCGGCCCGTGCCCCATTGGGGCACAGCAGTTCATAGTCCTCTGACCTGAGCTCAGCAGCCCAGGGCTCAGAATTGTGGCCTGAGGGGTAGAGCAGTGGGGGGAAGTGTAGAGTGAGGCTGCTATCCCCCTGAGCCCCTAAAGCCCTCCACTGTGGGGAGGTAGCAATATCTGGCCAGCTCCCCACCCTCTCCATTCTCCAAGTACTCTACCAGGGCGAGAGAACCCAGCTGTGCTAATGCTATGGGCAAGAACTACCACAGGCAGGTGGGATCCAAGTTTTGAAACACTAACTGACGTTTTCTTCCTGCATGTCTTACTTCTCCTTGACCAATCTCTGGGCCTTTCTGGGCTGAGTCTGTAGGCAAAGATATGTTGGGAGAGAGTGGAGAAGACTGAGCCTCCAGTGTTTGGGGTTTCAGAACCTGGGGTGGAGGCAGGGGACACAGAAAGTATGAGCAGTATGTGCTTGAGGGAAACAGCCACAAGTCTTCAAAATGGTCACAGATTCCTTGCTGGAGGACAGGAAGTGGGGGTGATGTGAGCTAAGGTGCCCCGTGCTCTGATAGGACCTCAGATGCAGGTTTGGGGGTCCTGAAGCAGAGCACTCATGGGCTCTTTTTCCCAGGTGGAGCCCAGGAAGGTGGTTCCAGAGAAAAAAAACACCGGTGTAATGTGTCTGGGGTGTGCCCTACCTTGACCTGGTTTTGGAGCTGCAGAATGATTTCCCTGCATGGAGTATTGACCTGCTCAAGACCTCAGACGAGATGCTGATGTGAACTGACGACCCCTGCCACCCCCACCACACACCCTGGCACTACATAAATCTCTCCAAATGGACTGAGCTTGAGTTTCTACCATTTAGGTGGAATAGGAACTTAAATTCCAGACCAGAGGAGACCGTCATGTGTCCTGAACACCTCATATGTGGCCTAAGGTCTGTCCTTGCTGTATGGCCCTTAGGGCCCCAGGTTGCCCAGGATGCAGAACCTTCTAGACTCAGTCTCTCCTGTTTGCCACTTGGTCCCCAAGCCAGCAACACCCAGTGTCTAAATTGTGTTGGGGATGGGGATCAGCTCCCCCAATGTGGCCCAACCCCCTTCACCTACCATTTGTGTTGTCGAAGACAGTCGTGTGCTTGACAAAGGCCACGTCCCCCGCGTTCTCCACCAGGCACCTGTCACACAAGAGGATGGGGCAGGTGTTGGAAGGAGGCTCCCTGCCTCTGCCCTGGTCCCAGCTCCAGCCCACCCACTGGCCGCTGCCACGCACCTGAAGGCGCCGCTGTAGCCGTAGTACCTCTCCTGGCTGTTGCCCATGCACTTGTTGCGGCCCTGCTCGTCCCCCACGCACAGCGCGCACAGCGAGGCCGGGTAGTTCTTGGGGTTGTTCACGGGCACGCAGCTGGCGTTGAAGAACTGGCTCACCGCTGGGCGCAGGGGAGGGCTGGATGAGCCGCCGTGCAGAGAGGGCGGCCAGGGAGGAGCTGGGCCGGCTGCCTCCCCGCACACCTGCCCACCTGGCCTGGCTGCAGGGTGCCGACCTGCTCCGCTCCCCGCCCAGCCCTGAGTGGTGTGTCCCCTCTTGGGTGGATCTCCAGGGTGGGGGAATGCAGAGGTTTTCTAAGTACAGGAACTCTGCCAACCACCTCTGGTGGTCACCCAGCCTTTGCTTGAACTCCCTCAGGGACAGGGAACTCACTACTCTGTAAGCTACTCTGTTCCAGTCAGAGCAGCTGCCCCACTGTCTGGGAGCGGGAGCCGCTCGTTCTGGTACCCTCTGTGTGCTGGTGTGGGTGGTTAGAAACAAATGTGTTTTTAGTTTTTCTGAGTGGCCAGGACAGGTGTGTGGCCAGTCAGCCCAAGGGTCTCACCAGCTTCTGACTGCCTTTCTATCACTATGAATTTATTTATGTGTGCATGATTTTTTTTTTTTCCTTTTTGTCTTTTTT
>NW_007734533.1:2669-4259 GCF_000696425.1 Galeopterus variegatus | reverse complement strand
GGAGCGCCACCACGCTCCCAAGCGGCGCACTGTAGCAGTGCGCCACCGGGCCGGCCCCATGTGTGCATGATTTAACACACAGGAAGGGCTTTGCGTATGGCATATGGCAGTGCTTGGCAAATGTTTCTTCTTCTGTCCTCAACTTAGCACTGTGTAGATACCTGGGCACTTATGCAGATGCCTGCCCACTTTCCAACAAGGTCCCCCAGATGCCCAGGGGCTGCTGGCAGATGTGGACAGTCCTGTGACCTGATGGTGACACAGCCAGGCCCAGCCCATGCACACACCTGCTACCCATGCCCACCGGTGCTAGTCCCACTTTGGGTGAATGAATGGGTAGCGGGCACCATGGTACCCCACACAGAACCACCAGACAGCTACCCCTGGCTGTTGCACGTGTGGTTGAGAATATTCCCCAACCTTCCCAAGAGCAAGGGGCATGTCAAGGAGGAAGAGGTTGCCTTCTGTAGGGTCTGGCTAGAAGAGGGCCCCCAACCCTCAGAGCTGGCCACTGTCCTCAGCCAATCCCAAAGAAGATTTCCCAAAGTCTATGTCCCTCAGAGGGTGGCACCTGTGAGGACGTCACAGTCCTTGGGCCGGATGAAGCCCCTCTGGATGAGGGCACCTACGGGGATGTCCCAGCCCGCAGGGCTGCCGAAGCTCGAGTGGCAGGAGCGCTTGCCGTGCAGTTCATCCATGGTGAAGGCGTAGGCGCTGTCCCGCTTCACCACAGCCACCACGAAGTAGGAGTTGCTCCTGTCCTCTGCTGTGGGGAGAAGGACATCACATGAGGGGCCCCTCAGCTGAAAGCCAGAGGCAAATCCCCATGGGGCCCTTCCCTCCAACCCATTCCCTCCTGTTTCTCTGCTGAGAGCTGGGATCCCACCTGGCACTGCGCAAGCTGAGTGCCCAGCCGAGGCTGGCAGGTGTCAGGGCACAAATCCAGAAGGGCCCCCGCCTATCACCCCATTGCTGAGGAGTGGCCTGTGTGGCTCCACTGTTCAGTCTTGTCTCCCCACCCCACCCCCAACAGTCCTCACCCAAAGAGCTTTCTTTCTTTCCTTACTCCTAGGTGCTGTTTTCCTCATCTCCCGGGAGGAAGCGGAGGCACAGCTGAGGGCTGTGGAAGCATTTTTCCAAAGCCCAGATATTTCTCACATCCAAATGGAAGGGACTGAGGCCCTGAGGTTACTATCAAAGAGTGCAGAGGCCAAAGCCCCATTCCAGGCCACTGAGAATGAGCTGGTAAGGGGAGGGCTCTGAGGGCCACCTTCCATGGGTCAGGGCTGGAAGAGGCTGAGGACCTAGTCTCAAGGTTGCAAACTATGCAGCCTGTCTTTGTATGGCCTGGGTTTCAAGCTAAGAATGGTTTTAGCATATGGAACAGAGACTGTCTGTGGTCTGCAAAGCCTAAAGCATTTACTCTCTGACTCTTTATGCAGTTGCCAATCCCTTAGAGATGTTCACTGAAAAGCTGGGGAAACTGAGGCCTGGGGCAGGAGAGCTTGCATAGTGACAGATGCAACCAGCCCAGGCACAGAGGTACTGAGGGAAGCTGAGCTTCTGAAAACAGCTGAGGGGGCGAATTTT
>NW_007734533.1:0-2365 GCF_000696425.1 Galeopterus variegatus | reverse complement strand
CCCAGGCACAGAGGTACTGAGGGAAGCTGAGCTTCTGAAAACAGCTGAGGGGGCGAATTTTCATATTTATAAAAATATCAACCACCTCCCGGCTGAGGGCAGACGGCTGGCACCGCACTCACAGGTGTAGCGCTCCCCGGCTGCTGGAACCAGGCCGTGCATCTTCCCTGCCATGTAAATGTTCTCACCATTTAGGGTCACAGCGTCGATATGCCCAGCCTGAAGGGAACAGAAAGAGGGACCGCAGACCGGTTCTCGATGTCAGGATCTGATGGAGGTGGCAGGGCCTGGTCTCTTGGGGGAGACCTGGTCTCCTCTGGGGAACCTGGGTGCGGAATGCCCAACCCTGCCCATGTGCCCTTCCTGTCCTTGAGAAAATGCCCAGCCAAGAGGGGTGCTCGCAGGGCCAAAAAGCAACCACACTGGCACTGCCATTCGTGGGTGTTTGCTTCGTTCTGTTTACAGAGGGTCTCTGGTGTGTCCCTGGTCTGAGCAAAGCCCTTGTGCTTGGTGTGGGGTCTCCCCGTCGGTTGCCAGCCCCCAGAGGACTAGGACACTGTACCTCCAGCACCTACCAAGGGCTGGCATGCAGGGCACATACAATACATATTTGTTGAATGCGTGTGCAAATGGAAGAGTGATCCAGCCCTTTAAGGTCTTGACAGTCTTGGGGCTGTGGGATAAGGCTCCAGGGTTGAGGGACAAGGCCCTGCCTGAGGGGGTGGCTGGAGGGGCTCCAGCCTTTTTCCCTTAGACCCTCGTGGAGCACCTACCCCCACCCCACTGTCCATTCTGAAGCTCTTGACAGGTGATGCCAGAACCCTGCAGAGGGGTGAACTGGTAAGCCACAGTGATGTGACAAACCTAGGGAAGGGATGGGGGACAGGGAGAGAGGAGATGTCTGCACTCCAGGAGGGTGCCCCACACCATTCAGGCCCAGAGGCATGGTATTCTGAGCCTGGAGGGTGCATCTCTAGGGGCCTTTCTTTTCCCCCACCCGGACCTTCTCCTTCCTACTGTGATGTCAGGGAGGACACACAGACCTAGACCAGGTCCCTGTTAGGCTGAAGGTCTCTTCCTTGGGTCACTGTAGCTGGGCAGGAAATGGGTGTTAGAGCCACACTGGACACCATTGCTGAGAGTCTTAGAAGCTAAAACTAAGGATCTCTGAGCCTCTTGCTGGGGTTCTGAGGAACCCCTGAAGTCCGCTTCTCTCCCCACAGGCCGCTGGCAGCCCGTGACCCTCTGTGAGCTCAGACTGAGAGGAGGTTCTTGCTTGGAGGGAGCAGAGACCTCCCTCCCTGCATCCCTCCATCTCTCCCTGCTCTGGGGCCCTTGGCACAAACGACCCCACCACAGGACAGCCTGCCAGGCATTGGGAAGTAAAGACCCCTCCACCCCTAAGTCTCCCTCCCAGTTCCAGCTGAGACGCCTCCTCCATCAGTGTCACCCACAGCTTAGCTCAGCTCTGCACAGAGACAGACTTCTATCGGCACGTGGCGAAAGTGGTTCCTCTACTCCCGAGCTGGGGACCTTGGGCAATTGACTTTCTCAGCCTCTGTCAGCCCCAGTCTCCACACCTGAAAATGGGGCTAATAATCATACCCACCCCACAGGTTTGTGGTGAAGATTAGCTGAGATAATGCACACAATGGCTTTGCATAGAGTCGGGCACGCAGGAGGTGTTAGCTCATGAGGCTGTTATCCATCACAAGCCTGGTCGCCCTTCTCTTCCTGTCCAGTGTCCTCTTCTTGGCCTTCTAGTCAATGTGGCTAACTGGCTGAGCAGGGTTGGCATTCCTGAGGGGCTGTGGCTGGTGCCTGGGGACTGCCCTGATCAGGCCCTACCTGCTTGCTCTTAAAACAGGACGAGAGGAGTCCAGGCACCCCGGCCTGGCGGGCCTGGGCTTGGGCCTGAGGCTGAACACCTGCACCCACAGGAAGGCTGCCTCCCTGGCTGCAGGGCCTCTGGGACCTCCGCGTTCTGGCCTCAGTCTCCAGCCAGAGAAGCAAAACTGGAAACAACGAATGGGGACTGAGACCACGGCCAGTGTTTTGAACTGCACATGCGGAGCCTATCAGTGAATGCTAAATCAATTTAATGGGTCATGACAAGCATTAAGGAAAAAGGTCTGGAATAGAACAAAATAGAAAATATCAAGTATTGTTTTTTTTCATATGTCTCTATATAAAAGATACATATTTTTTCACATCTTTATATCTGAAAGAAAAATTTCATGTACGACTCAGTGTGGGTTGCTGTCAAAAACGTTGAATGAAGGGGCCGGCCTGTGGCTCACTCAAGAGAGTGCGGTGCTGATAACACCAAGGCCACGGGTTCGGATCCCTATATAGGGATGGCTGG
>NW_007734532.1:80505-91702 GCF_000696425.1 Galeopterus variegatus | reverse complement strand
AATCCTGAAAAAGAGGATTGCAATAATCATTTTCCTTTTGCTTCATAAACACTATCAAGACCAGAAATTCACAAACTAAGCTCCCAGATCTACAAAAGCCTGATTTTTTTTACCTGAAAGCCTTACCCCAATATTTTAGCAAGAAGGAGATACAACAAAAGCTACAGCCCAAGAGTAAGCAAAGTGACTCAGAGCTCATGTCAGTAGAAAAGTTGGTCACACCTACTGAGTCAGNTGAATTGCCTTGATACGAAAATTAGACAAAGATACAACAACAAAATAGAAAATTACAGGGCAATATACTTGATGAATTTAGACAAAAATCCTCAGCAAAATATTAGCAAACAGAATGCAATAGCACATCAAAAAGACTACACACTGAGATCAAGTGGGATTCACCCCAGGGATACAAGGATATTTCAACATACACAAGTCAATAAATGTGATATATCATGTCAATAAAATCAAGGACAAAAGCCACATGATTATCTCAATAGATGCAGAAAAAGCACTTATTAAATTCAACATCACATTAAGAGTCTTCTCAGCAAATTAGGTAGAGAAGAAAATTATCTCTGCACAATAAAAGCCATATATGAAAAACCCACCACAAATATCATCGTGAAAAAAAAAAGCTTTCAGCTCTCTCCTAAGAACAGGGATAAGACAAGGATGCCCAATATTACCATTCCTATTTAACATAGTATAGGAAGTACTAACCAGAGCAATCAGGCAAGAGAAAGAAAAAAAAAAAAGGCATCCAGTTTGGAAAAGATGAAGTCATATTGTCACTGTTTGCAGATGACATGATCCTAGATATAGAAAAAACTAAGGACTCTACCAAAACACTCTTAGAGCTGATAAACAATTTTAGAAAAGTTGTAGAATAAAAAATCAACACACAAAAATCCTGTAGTGTATTTATACTTCAACAACAAACAGGCAGAAAAAGAAATCAAGAAAGCAAGCCCATTTACAAGCTACCAAACATGTAAAATACCTAAGAATCAATTTAATTGAGGGGTGATGTATATCTACAATAGAAGGATATCTACAATGAGAACTACAAATCACTGCTGAAAGAAATTGAAGAAGACACAAAAAGATGGAAAGATATCCCATGTTTATGGATTGGAAGAATTAACATTGTGAAAACATCCATACTTCCCAAAACGATCTACAGATTCCATGTAATCACCATAAAATACCTATGTATTCTTCACAGAAATAGAAAAAAACAATCCCAATATTCATATGGAACACCAAAAGACCCAAATAGCCAAAGCAATCCTGAGCAAAATATAAAACTGGAATCATTACACTACCTGACTTCAAATTATACTACAAAGCTATAGTAACAAAAATTCATGGTACTGGCATAAAAACAGACACATGGGTCAATGGAACAGAATAAAGAACCTAGAAATCAATCCACTTGCTTATGGCCAACTGATCTTTGACAAAGTTGTCAAAAATATACAAAGGTGAAAGGTCAGCCTCTTCAATAAATGAGGCTTGGAAAACTGGATATCCATGTGTGGAAGAATGATACTATACCCATACCTCATGCCATGTACCAAAACCAACTCAAAATGGATTAAAGACTTGATTAAAGGTAGTGAAAATTTAAAAATTCCTAGAAAGAAAAACATGGGGAAACAATTCAGGGTGAAAGACTGGGCAAAGACTCTATGAATAAGATCTCAAATGCACAGGCAATGAAAGGAAAAATTTAAAAATGGAGTTGTAAATAACTAAAAAGCTTCTGCACAGCAAAATGAACAATCAACAGAATGAAATAAAGCCTGCAGAATGGGAGAAAATATTTCCAATTTATACTACATCCAACAAGGGATTAATATCCAGAATATACAAAGAACTCAAGCAAATCAATCATAAAGAAAAGAGAGAGAGAGAGCAGGAGAAAGAAAGAAACAGAGGGAGGAGGGAGGGAGAGACGAAAGAGAGAGAGAGAGAGAGAGAGAAACTCTTGGTTTTGCCATCTACCACCATGTGAGACCCCTGCATTACTGCCAGGGAAGATTACTGCCAGGGAAAACTCTCACCAGATGTGTTCCCTGAACTTCCTAGCCTCTGAAACTCATTTATCATCACCTGACATATTTGTTTATTTAACTACTGTTCTTCACAAGAATGCAAACTCCATGAAAAAAAGAAATTTATACAAAATTGCAGTGAAGTTGAAGACAACAGAAAATATTTGCAAAGTGAAAAACAAATGTGTCTGCTGTCATGGATATTGTCAAAGGAAAAAATAGCCAGTGCTGGTCAGCATCTGGTAAATAAAGTTCTCCAGCCCAGACCTGATGCCATCATTTCCTTGGCAGGATCTGAATTCACACATCCACTGGAGTGTCAGCAATACTATATGCCAGTTGAGTTTATAATACTTAGAAGCTACAGAAATGCAGAATGCCCCTCTGGGGATACACAAAGCACAGAGGCAAGAGGACTGCCAAGATGCACACACAGTTCCAGTACTATCTGCAGAAAAGAACAAAACTCAAGACCAAGCCCTTACATCCTTCTCTGGTGGAACCCATGAGGGCCCAGGTGTCATCCACACAAGCTCACGTCTTGCCCTGCCCTGCACTCACCAACCATGGCTATGATGTGTGCACCTGAAGGGTTGTCCCAGGCACTGATTGGCTGCACTGTTGGTTGCTGCAGTGACCCTGGCCAGGTTTAAGATTCTGCAATTGGGGGGCCCATGGAATGCACTTCCTTTGGTGCATGCCCCTGGATCACACCTGCTCCTCATTGCCAACGTGGTGGAACAGATGGCCCCCAGGATCTCTCTCACAAATCAACCAATTTACAACTATTATAAAGCAATGACAGCCAGGCTGGGGACACTAGAACTCAGGGGAAGAGGAAGAGAGAACTATGGAGTGCATGAAGGCAGGAGAAGCCACGATGAGAAAAAAAAAAAAGGATCACTTCCCCCATTTTTAGCTCCAGCTACTTTAAGGCTGGAGCTGCTGAGCACACAGAGCAAGAGCTGGCAAAAACCATAGCTGTGCTCTTTGTATGAAGTTGCTTGGAGGCAGCAGGGGAGAAGAGGACCTAGGTGGCCCTTGGGCCAGCAAGACCACTAACAGGATTCCTGTGGACCCATGTAGGAGCGAGGAGTCACAACAACTGAAAAAAGGAGCCACCCAGAGGCCGGTGAGTCATTGCAAGGGACCAGAGCATAGCCTGCCCCATGGGAAGTGTTCAGAGTGTGGGTGGTGAAGGAGACAGTCCACCAGAGGAACACTGGGGCACAGCAAGGACAGCTGATCTGCCCTGCAGTCAGTGCAGGCCCACTCTCTGTAGACCGGTCTGGAATATAGAACTGCAGGGGTATACCTTGCTGAAAAGTCTCAGGTCCGGATCAGAGTTTCTACACAACCCAAGTGTATTGGGTCGCACAAGACCCAGAAGTACCAACAAAGTCAACCATTAAAACGTGAGCTGCACAAAAAGCCTTTCCCAGGGAATCAGCAGCAAAGCAGAAATTTAGCTCAAGCAGAGGGCTCAAGTGCTGGTTCCCACAGAAAGTTCCCCCACTATAGAAGTAAGAAAAGGACAATAAATTAGTTCCACTACAGAGTTTAAGTCGTGGGAACAGCAAATAATCCAATACAGAACTGAAAAACAAACAAACAAACAAACAAACAAAAATCCCCTACAGATCAGAGACAAAGTTTGATATTAACTGTTATTAGTTAATATCTAGTAATTAAATAGTAAAGGTCTCACATCACCAAAGAAACCTATAAAACCTGAAAGGGCTGTAAGTCCCCTGGAATCCCAAGCCAGGAAGGGGGGGGCAGGGCCTTACCCATGCCCCCCAACATCCACAACCAGCAAAGACTACCGAGCAGCCGCAGGAAGCACCGTGGGCCCCCAAGCTGGGTGGGGGTGGGGGGGCCAAAGTCCTCAGCCACACCCTCCTGACACCTGCAACTAGCCCAGTGATGACCACAAAGACACTGCAGGAAGCGTGCCTGTCACCTGTACCAGGACAGTGGTGGGCCAAGTTCTTTGGCCACACACACCCAACATCTGCAACCACCCCAGTGATGTCTAAGCCACCACAAGAAGCCCCCTGGTCTCCCCTGCAGGAAGGAGGGTGGTGCCACAGGCCTCAACCACACCTCCCTCCCTCCATCCTTCTCCCACCCTATTTCCTTCCCACTTCCACTCTCACTCTCCCACCAAACTGCTCTGCAACATCTTAGAATGTAAAAATAGATGGAGCCAATGACCAACCCCTCCTCCCACATCCAGGCATGCTGCCACTGCCATGGGGCCTGCCTGGGTTCCTGAGGTATGGAGCTGAAGACCAACCCCTCCTCCTGCAACCAGGCAGGGAACATGCCAAAAATACCATTTCTGTGTGGGTGACTCACCACAGCCATCACAATAGCCACAGCTGCACAAAAGTGGCTAGACACCACAACCACTGTGCAGATGGCTGCCAGCCACTTGAGTGCACTGACACAAGCAGAGTCACCAGTGAAGATGAAATAAAAGGAGATGTCTCTCTCCACAAAGCCCATTTCAGAGTGATAGAAGAAGTATCTTCTCTATGATAATAGTGGGGGACTTGAACACACCTCTCTCAGCACTGGAAAGATCATCTAAGCAACAAATCAACAGAGTAACTGTTACTCTTTCAGAAGGAGAGAAGTAATCTAGAGTTATCAGAGGTGGAGTGGGGGGAGAAAGGGTGATGGGGAGAGATTGGATAAGGAGCATAAAGAATAAGTGTGATTTGTAATAATGTATATGCTAATAATATTAATTTGATCAACATATGTCAATGTTGAACCCCAAAAATATGTATAATCAATTGTGATTCAGTTAAAAGAATTTTTTTTATATGTTGATAATTCAAGGAAAAAAAGAGAGAAAGAGAAAGAAAGAGAAAGAAAATGAAGGAAGGAAAGAAGGAAGGAAGCAAGGAGGAAGGAAGGAAGCAATTGCAATAATACATTGAACTTTCAGAAGGAGAAAACAAAACTGTGGTTACTAGAGGTGGAAAGGGGGGAGGGGTAAGCAAGAAATTGGTTAATGGACACACAGAATGTTTCTTTTTGCTATTATGCTAATTATCCTGATTTTATCATCACATATTGTACACAAGTACTAATAACCAACTCTATACCCACAAATATGTATAATCAATTTTGTTTCAATAAAATGCAAAAATGATGTATGCCTGTATCACCATAAAATCAAGAATTAGTTTAACTTTTAAAATGTGCATTTATATAAAATTCCTAGCATTGTTGACTTAAAAGACCTAGTGCTCAGATTGTGGTATTGAAATAGAATTATTAAAAATGAATCAGAGGAGCCAAGGGCCAACCCCTCTGCCCAGAAGCAGGCGAGAAATAGATTATGCCTGGGTCCTAGGCAGGTGCAGAGGCCAGCATTCCCCACCTGGAAGCAGTCAAGGAACACGCTGAAACCACCACTTCCACACAAGTGGACCACCACAGCCTCCACCACAGCCACAGCTGCTTCAAAAGTGGCTCAATGCCACAACAGTACCCACAGCCACCATGCAAGTGACCTGCCAGACCTCAACTGCATTGACACAAGTAGTGTCACCAATGCAGACCAGAAAAAGAAGAGGGCATCTCTCTCTTCAGAGCCCACTTCAGAATAATAGAAGAAGCAACTGCTATACCAAATGACCATATATCAATGTAAAGATACTAGAAATATGAAAACCCAAGGATATATGATACCACAAGATGAATACGTTAATTCTCAAATACCAGACCCTATAGAAGAGGAAACCCTTGAAATGACTAAAAAGGAATTCCAAGCAACAGTCTTAAGGAAACTCACTGAGATATGAGAAGACTCAGACAACATAATGAAATGAGAAACAAATAAACAAACAACCACTCAGTATCTGAAGGAAGAAATTTACAAATAGATTAATACCTTAAAAAAGAATGTAAAAGAACTCGTGGAACTGAAAGATTCACTCAATGAAATAGAAAACACAACTGATAGCTTAAGTAGCAGCCTAGAACAAGCAGAAGAAAGAATTCCTGATCTTGAAGATAGTCTTTTCAAAATTACAAAGGCAGACAAAAAAAACAAAAAACAAAAACAAAAAGAAAGAAAAGAAAAAAAGAATTTAAAAAAATGAAGAAAATCTGAGAGCTGGCAGAGAACCTTAAGCACACATTCAAATCATGGGTGTTCCAGTTGGGGTGGAGAAAGGAATAGGCATATTAAACCTATTCAATGAAATAATAACAGAAAGCTTCCCAGGTATAAGAGAGACACAGAACTTCAGGTCCAGGAGGCTCAAAGATCCCCAAACAGATTCAACCCAAAGAGATCCTCTCTAAGATATGTTATAGTCAAACGGGCAAAGCTCAAAGACAGAGAATCTTAAAAGAAGCAAGAGAAAAGCATCAAGTCACCTATAAGACAGCCCCAATCAAACTAACAGCAGACTTCCCCACAGAAACTCTACAGGTCAGAAGAAAATGGGATGAATACTAAAATAAAAAATCTTCCATCCAAGAATGTTATACCCAGCATGGCTATCCCTCAGAAATGTGGCAAAAACAGTGTATTTTCCAGACAAACAAAAACTGTTAGGGTTAACCACTACATGACCAGCACTACAAGAAATCCTCAAGAAAGTCTGGCATCTGTAATCTGAAAAATGATAATAACTACCACTAATACACAAGAAAGAACAAAGCCCACTAGGAGCACAAAAATGCAAAGGAGAAAGAGAAAGAAACTAAATCTTACCATCACACACAACACACACACACACACACACACACACACACACACACACACACACACACACATAATGACAATATAATAATTCCTCTGCTTTATTTCTGACTTTAGTAATTTTGGTCTTCTAATTTTTTTTTTCTTGGTCAATCTAAATAAAGGTTTGCAAATTTTGTTGATCTTTTTGAAGGATCAACTTTTGGTTTCATTGTTTTTCTCTATTGTTTTTTAATTCCCTATTTCATATATTTCTGTCGTAATCTTTGTTATTTCCTACTTGTATTTGCTTTTGGTTTAGCTTGGTCTTCTTTTTCTATTTTCTTAAGGTAGAAGTTTACAGTATGGATTTTGGATTTTTCTTATTTTTAATATAAGTGCTTACAAGTATAAATTTTCCTCTAAGCACTGCATGAGCCCTGCATCCTATAAACTTTGATATGTTGCACTTTAATTTTTAGCTCAAAATGCTCTCTAAAGTCCCTGTGGTTTTTCTTTTTACCTGTTGTTTATTTAGGAGAGTGTGGTTTAATTTCCACCCATTTGTGAATTTTCTAAAATTGGGTCTGTAGGATTGGGTACAGACCTTATGAATATGACCCCCAAAATACAGGCAACTAAAGGAAAACTAAACAAATGGGATTATATCAAACTAAAAAGCTTCTGAACGGTAAAAGAAACAATTAAAAGAATGAAAAGACGACCAACAGGGTGGGAGAAAATATTTGCAAAATAACATCTGACAAAGGATTAATATCCAGAATATACAAGGAACTCAAACAACTTAACAGCAAAAAAAATGAAATAACCCAATTAAAAAATGGGCAAAGGAGATGAATAGGCAGTTTTCAAAGGAAGATATATGAATGGCCAACAGACAATGAAAAAATGCTCAACATCACTCAGCATTAAGGAAATGCAAATCAAAACCCTTTGAGATACCATCTCACTCCAGTCAGGATGGCCAATATCCAAAAGACTGCTCAGGATGAAAGCTGGCAAAGCTGTGGAGGAAAAGGAACCCTCCTACACTGTTGGTGGGACTGAAAAATGGTACAGCCTTTATGGAAAATGGTATGGAGTTCCTCAAACAATTACAGATAGATCTACCTTATGACCCAGCTATTCAACTCCTGGACATATAGCCAGAGAAATGGAAATCATCATGTTGAAGGAATACCTGTATTCCCATGGTTATTGCAGTGCTATTCGCAATAGCCAAGAGTTGGAACCAGCCTAAATGCCAATCATTGGATGAGTGGATAAGAAAAAGTGGTATATATACAAATGGAATACTACTCTGCTATAAAAAAGAATGAAATACTACCATTCGCAGCAACATGGATGGACTTAGAGAAAATTATATTAAGTGAAATAAGCCAGCCACAGAAAGAGAAATAACACATTCTCACTTATTTGTGGGAGCTAATAAAAATAAAAAAGTAAATATACAAACAAATAAATGGTGGGGTGGGGTGAAAAGACAGAACAATCACAATTCCTTGAACTTCTTAAGACAAGTGAACAGATATGATTCTGATGGGGGTGGAGAGAGTGAGGGAAGAAAAGGAGGAATTGCTAAAGGGACATAAAATTCAACTACACTGTATATTGATAAATTTAAAAAAGAAAAAGAAAAAAAGAAAGTAGAAAGTTTGATTGCCAAGGGTTAAGGGGAGGAGGGAAAAGGAATTAATTACAATTTGGTATAGAGTTTCAATATTGCAAGATGAAAAAGTTCTAGAAGTCTTTGCACAACAGTGTGAATATATTTAAAGCTACTAAATTGTAAACTTAAAAATTATTAAGATGTTAAATTTAATGTTATGCCTTTTTGTTACCACACTAAAAATAAATGGGAAGTAGTTCTCAGAAATATAACCATAATAAATGTTGCTTTCATACAGTTAAAATATAAATAAACATAGTCTGATAGAATTTTTAAATATTCATCCATAAGAATCAAATCTAAAACATAGTACATAAAAAGACTGACATTCAATATATGACAAAAAATATTCCAGTAAATTACTAATTGAAGTAAAGCTGACATAGCTGTATTGCTATTTATCAAAATAGACTCAAAGATAAAGTCATTTCTACAGATAGAGTCACTAAATAATGATAACAGATAGTCACTAAATAATGATAAAAATTTCTATTAAACTACAGGATAGATCAATGTTATCCTACAGTAAACTAAGCTCAAAATAAAAAAGAAAAAACATTAAAGAATTGTAAAAGAAATTGAAAAGTTTATTGCATTAATAAAAGAATTTTAACACACTATTATTAAGAGATCAAGAAGAAAAAATTTCATAAAAAGGTGACATATTTATACAGCACACAAGCTCAAACTAATAGTAAAAGTAGATGCTGGTTTCAGCCAACAACTGGTGAATACATATTCTTTTGAAGCACATATTTGAAGAACATGTACACCAATTGAGAACATGCTAGGCAATAAACAAAATGTCAAGAAATTTTATAGCATTGTAACATACTGACTGTATTAGCCCATTTCTGTTGCTTACAACAAAATATCTGCAACTGGGTGAATTATAAGAAAATAAAATTTATTGCTTACAGTTTCAGAGGCAGGGAAGTCCAAAGTTCCGGAAGCACATTTGATGAGGATCTTTTTGGTGGTAGCTTTACAGCAACATGGGGTCTTACATGGCAGAACGTGGCAGAGCAGAGAGAGAAGGACTGTCATGTGCTTTCATTTTAAAGCCCTCAGAACCATGCCCATGACCACCATTAAACCATCAACTTAATCAACTCTTCAAGGCACCACCTTTCAATTATCATAATAGTATTTCCCAACCTCTCAACACTGTCACATTGGAGGCCAAGATCCCAATACCTGGAACTCTGAGGGACACAATTTAAGTTTCAATGACTTTCGGGATGACATTCAATCCACACCACTAACCATATTGTCAAATTAAAATTAGGTTAAAAACTTTAGAAAAATCTTCAAACAGCTCAGACATCAAAACATAATTGAAATAAAAAACATTTAGAACTAAATAAGTCTCAACAAGTGCAGGAAGACTTTCAAACAGCACTCAGAGGAAAATCTGTATTTTTAATCCTGATTATCAAAATGAGAAAGGTTTAGAATTTATGAGCAATGCATATATGGTAAATGCTTCCTTTTCCCTTGCCACAGCCAATGAAGCAATAAACAAAGAAACAGATATAGAGTCTTATTGGATGCATATGAATGCATGTACATGTGCATTTGTGTAACTTTTTTTCATCCTTTATTTCACAGGTGAATACTACCAAGAAAAGATCACAAAAAGGTATCATTGAGTAGGTAAGCACATTGTAAGAAATGAATGAAAAGGTGAGTAGGTGTTCTCCAGGTGTTTGTGTGGAGAGTAAGAAGCAGCACTTTCTTTGTAGAAGAAAATGCCCAGATATTTGAAAGATTTTGGGTTGGTTGCCAAATTATAGAAAGCAGTTAGGAACACAGAAAAAGAGAGATAAGCCTGGAGACAGACAGGCTCCATGGAATATATGAAGGAGTTCGGGCTTTATTCTGATGAAAGTGGAAGAAACTTTGCATACCATAGAGTCACCTATTCCTCTTTGCCAACAATTCAGAGTTTATTCCTGGTTTTCTGAAATAAGTGTTATGGACTGTAAGTTATTTGGTTGCTCCATCTATAAAGCTGTTTCAGAGTAACCACATGTCTGACCAAATTTTTAGTTAGGCTGACCGATAAGAAGTAAGGGAAGGATACCCTAACACCCACAGACGATCTGGATGACACTGAATTGTGTATGATACAAATCCTGAAAAAGAGGATTGCAATAATCATTTTCCTTTTGCTTCATAAACACTATCAAGACAAGAAATTCACAAACTAAGCTCCCAGATCTACAAAAGCCTGATGTTTTTTTACCTGAAAACCTTACCCCAATATTTTAGCAAGAAGGAGATACAACAAAAGCTACAGCCCAATAGTAAGCAAAGTGACTCAGAGCTCATGTCAGTAGAAAAGTTGGTCACACCTACTGAGTCAGCAAATGAGGTGGAGTTAGCTCTATCTCTATCTCTAAAATTGGCATAGGCTACCTGTGGAACAGAATAGCACCCAGGGCTGAGCCATGTAGAGCTATAAGGTGTCTTCCATCCCATTTCTTGCTCCCTCTCCCCTGCTCACCTCTAAGAGTTTGAATTCCCCCAGTGACCAGTCCTCTCAGGGATTCCCTTCCCTGCAATGCTTAGATGATACCTAAATCACCTTTAATTGTCACCTTCTAATCAAAACCTCCCTTTCTTACCTCAAAGATTTCCAATGAGACTTGATCCATAAAGATCCTCTCTGAGGTACATCATAATCAAACTGCCAAAAGTCAAAGACAAAGAGAGAATTCTAAAACCTGCACAAGAAAA
>NW_007734532.1:54385-79170 GCF_000696425.1 Galeopterus variegatus | reverse complement strand
AAAAAAAATTTGACAAAATGGCAAGAAGAAGTTCTCACATATCAGTAATAACCTTGTACCTCAATACAATAAAGGCCATATATTACAAACCCCAAATTAAAATCATACTGAATGGGGAAAAACAGAAAGCTTTTCCTCTTGGATCAGGAACAAGACAAGGATGCCCACTTTCACCACCTCTATTCAACATAGTACTGAAAGTCTTAGTCAGATAAATAAGAGAAGAGAAAGAAGTAAAAGGCATCCAATTGCAAAGGAGGAAGTCAAATTGTCCCTGTTTGCAGATGACATGATCTTATATATAGAAAACCCTACAGACTATACCAAAAACCCATTGGAGCTAATAAATTCAGTAAAGTTTCAGGGTACAAAATCAACCTACAGAAGTCAGTAGCACTTCTATATACTAATAGCAAACTATCTGAAAAAGAAATCAAGATAACAATTCCATTTACAATAACTACAAAAAAAAAAAATAAGATACCAAGGAATAAACTTAACCAAAGGGGAAAAGATCACTACAATGAAAACTATAAAACTTTGAAGAAAGATACAAATAAATGGAAAGGTACACTGTGTTCATGGATTGCAAGTATTGATATGTTAAAATGGCCATTCTACCCAAAATGATCTACGAATTTAATCAATCCCTATATAAACACCAATGACATTCTTCAAAGAAATAGAAAAAACAATTCTAAAATTTACACAAAATCAAAAAAGACACTGAATAGTAAAAGTAATCCTGAGAAAAATGAACAAGGCTGGAGGCATCACACTCTCTGACTTCAAATTATACTACAAAGCTATAGTAACCAAAACTACATGGTACCAGCATAAAAACAGACACATGGACCAATGGCACAGAATAGAGAACCTAGAGATAAATCCACTTAGTTCCGGCCAACTGATCTTCAACAAAGGTGCCAAGAGCATACACTGGGGTAAGGATGGCTTCAATAAATGGTCATGGGAAAGCTGGATATTCACATGCAGAAGAATGAGACTAGACCCCTACCTGTCACCATACACAAAAATCAACTCAAAATGTGTTAAAGATTTAAAGGTAAAACCTGAAAATATGAAACTACTAGAAGAAAACATAGGGGAAATGATCCACAACGTGGGGTTGGGCAAGGATATTTTAAATAAGACTTCAAAAGTACAAGCAATAAAAGCAAAATAGATGGGATTACATCAAACTAAAAAGTTTTTGCACATCAAATAATACTGTTAACAGGTGAAGAGATAACCTACAGAATGGGAGAAAATATTTGC
Source organism: Galeopterus variegatus (assembly GCF_000696425.1). Classification (NCBI taxonomy): domain Eukaryota; kingdom Metazoa; phylum Chordata; class Mammalia; order Dermoptera; family Cynocephalidae; genus Galeopterus; species Galeopterus variegatus. Next base: position 77,892 of record NW_007734532.1, on the reverse strand, counting down.
AAACTATAAACCTGACAAAGGGTTAATATCAAGAATATATAAAGAACTTAAACAACTCAACAACAAAAACAAATAACCCAACTGAGAAATAGGCAAAAGATCTTAGTAGACATTTCTCAAAAGAAGACACACAAATAGCCAACAGGCATATGAAAAAAGTGTTCAACATCATTAATCATCAAAACAACAATGAGATACCACTTCACTCAAGTTAGAATGGCTATTATCAAAAGACAAAAGAAAACAAGTGTTGGCAAGGGTGTAGAGAAAAGGGAACGCTTGCACACTGTTGGTTGGAGTGTAAACTAGTGCAGGAAAACAGTGTGGTGGTTCCTAAAAAAATTAAAAATAGAATTATACATAATCCAGCAATTCACTACTGGGCATATATCCAAAGGAAATAAAGTCAGCATGTCAAAGAGATATCTGCACTCCCATGTTTATCGCAGTATAATTTACAATAGCCAAAATATGGGATCAACCTAAGTGTCCAACAATGGATGAATAGATTTTTTTTAAATGTGATATATATACACAATGGAATGCTAGTTAGCCATAAAAAGAATAAAATCTTGTTATTTGAGGCAACATGGATGGACCTGGAGGACACAATGTTAAGTGAAGTAAGTCAGGCACAGAAAGACAAATACCATATGACCTCACTCATATGTGAAATCTAAAAAAAAAAAAAAAAGATATAGAAGTATAAAGTAGAACAGCAGTCAAAGGGGAAAACACAAAGAGGTTGACCAATGGGTATAAAATTACAATTAGATACGGGAAATAAGTTCTAGTGTTCTATTGCACAGTACGGTGCCTATGGTTAACAATTGTTCTGTATATTACATTAGAGCTAGTGGAGAGATTTTTGAATGTTTTCACTAGCATTTTCATAAATGCTTGGAGTGATGGATATACTAACTACACTAACTCAATAATTATACAGCATATATATGTATCAAAACATCAGATTGTTACATTGCACCCCACAAATATGAACAATTACAATGTGTCAATTAAAATTAATAAATACATTTAAACAAACAAACAAAAAAAAAAGCTTCCCTTCTTTTAGAGAAGCTGATCTGATCTTCCATGATAACATTAATAACAACAGAAACAGCAAACTAAAATTGACTGTGTGTATGTGTCAAGCAAATGGGCATTTTCTGATTAATTACAATCATCACTCCACACACCTCACATCTTTCCAAAATAGCAGATATTTAAGTCTCAAAATGTTGGTATCCTATCTTTGAAATAGTCCACAGTTCTGATTGCTTATTTGTTGCTGTTGCTTTAACCATATATGCTAAAGCTTTCTGATTAGCTCATGGTCCATCTCTATATACCTATAAATATAATTCTCCTGGGAAATCATTCTTATGGTTCGAAGAGTAGGGAACTTTTTCTTCACCTTGTCTTTCTTTTCACTACAGAAAAAAAGTGTACTTCAATAAAAAAAAAAAAAAACTACATATTGCCTAGAAGACAACTCTCTAGGTTATCTGAGAAGACACCTCTCTAGGTTTCTAGTCTTTTATTGTCTTTAGAATATTTTACAATGTATGCATTGCCTACACAAAGCACAGGGTGGCCCCTCCATCTGCAGCCAGTGGGCCCGCTTCCATCTCTTCTTCTTGCGTTACTATAATACCTGAGGTGTTTACCCAGGTATGGGGAGAGGTGTGGGTAATCACACATGCTCTTCCCAGTTGGGCTAAAAGTCTAGAATAACTCTGTGTCTAAAAAAAAAAGCTTCCTGAGGGAGTTGAGGGATGTCTTCTGGGCTTCCAAGACAGTGGCAGTGGAAGGGATGTCTTCTGGGCTTCCAAGACAGTGGCAGTGGAGGCAACATCTGTCATGGACAGGGACAGGTTTCTTATCATTTCCCATGAGGACTGATTCCTACGTATGTTACCAAAGGTCTCATAAAGGACATAAATCCTGAGTCAGTTCGACAACTCTCTAGGTTATCTGAGAAGACACCTCTCTAGGTTTCTAGTCTTTTATTGTCTTTAGAATATTTTACAATGTATGCATTGCCTACACAAAGCACAGGGTGGCCCCTCCATCTGCAGCCAGTGGGCCCGCTTCCATCTCTTCTTCTTGCGTTACTATAATACCTGAGGTGTTTACCCAGGTATGGGGAGAGGTGTGGGTAATCACACATGCTCTTCCCAGTTGGGCTAAAAGTCTAGAATAACTCTGTGTCTAAAAAAAAAGCTTCCTGAGGGAGTTGAGGGATGTCTTCTGGGCTTCCAAGACAGTGGCAGTGGAGGCAACATCTGTCATGGACAGGGACAGGTTTCTTATCATTTCCCATGAGGACTGATTCCTATGTATGTTACCAAAGGTCTCAGAAAGGACATAAATCCTGAGTCAGTTATACCTGGAAGGTTCCTAGTAAGCCTGGCATACAGCTTAAGCTGCTGGTCCAATGGTGCATTTNACACATGCTCTTCCCAGTTGGGCTAAAAGTCTAGAATAACTCTGTGTCTAAAAAAAAAAGCTTCCTGAGGGAGTTGAGGGATGTCTTCTGGGCTTCCAAGACAGTGGCAGTGGAGGCAACATCTGTCATGGACAGGGACAGGTTTCTTATCATTTCCCATGAGGACTGATTCCTATGTATGTTACCAAAGGTCTCAGAAAGGACATAAATCCTGAGTCAGTTATACCTGGAAGGTTCCTAGTAAGCCTGGCATACAGCTTAAGCTGCTGGTCCAATGGTGCATTTCATTCCAGCGGTGATATCTAGGGTCAATCCCAGCTCACTCACCATCCATCAGTTTTCCTGGCACGTCATTGCCCATCCCATAATTGCATCACCCCTTCACCTATCATGGAGAAAGATGCAGCCCTCAGCACACAACCCCCCTTCCCCCGTTTATTGTTCAGTGACCTATTGATGGGTATAAAGGCATTTGCTTTTGTCTGCCAAGTTCAAGTCAGTTACATGAACTCAGTTTCCCCAGTACAGTATTGTTCATTAAGCCCCTACACAGAGTGCTGGCAACACTCCTCATCTGTGTAGTCTTTGTTTTCATCATCACTGCTGGAACACTCCTCATCTGTGTAGTTAAAGGAGCTTAGTACTTCAAGCGCCAGCCTGTCAAGATTTGTTACCTTTGATTGTGACATTTTGCCACAGAGTCAACTAAATAAAACAGCGTACCTCCAGCTCCCTCCTGTGAGGTGGGTGCCAGATCCTCACTTACTATGCCAGGGCTCAGGTTCTTTGGGGGTACACTGTAGGGTTAGGAATGCTGGTATTGTTTGCCAATAGAAGAATGAGAAGCTCACTGTAGACTGTGATAGAACAAGGTCCAGGATGACATATCCAACACTTCATCAGGTTACTCGCAGTTGAGAGCCTTGTACAAAGGCATTATGCTTCCAGGACTCTGCCACCATGTCCTTGTGGAAAAAGAAGATAGATAGGTTATTGTACCACTTCTTACACCTCCTGGAGTCTCAGGTGTTTCCTACATAATGGATAGGGGTTGGGCTGAGTTGGTGTAGCAACCCAGTCTGTCTGTCCCAGTCCTGAGGCTACCACCTCTGTAGGCACCCATTGCCATTGTTGCTTGACCCAGACCTTTTGGCCTCGGTTGTCTGGTCCAGGAAGGGAGGTCATGTCCTGTACAAACTTGACATGTATGATAACATCACCCACCTAACTGTAAGAATCAGATATCCCCAAGTGCCACTAGAGGGAACTTAGTACCATGGTACTTTTTGATCTTATCCCCAGTCCCTGTGAGTTCCATAGAAGAGGAGCAAGTGGCAGAAACATCACCACCAAATTAGAGACATGAAGTCCTGTTTTGGGTACTATGGTGAACTGAGACATCACTCCAAAGGAAAAAGAGTGATTGGGGAAACTGAGATTGGGATTTCACAGGTACAGCCTAACAAGGCTGCTGCCTGGTCTGCCTCCACCCCCACCAAGCTCAATGTTTCTCAGCATGTACTGCACTGCTGTGTTGCCCTTGCACTGGAGTACATTGCGTAGTGTCGAAACTGTCTTAGTTAGATGGAGGTACCACCCACTAGCAGGCCATCTTAATATCCTTTCTTCAGTTGTTGTGTGAGTCGTCATTTCCATTCTTCAGTGGCTCCACTGGCCTGTGAATGGCAAGGTGCATGGAAAGTCCATCATATTCCATGAGAATGTGGCCATTGTCATGTTGCTTGGACAGTGAAGGATATTATTTGGTCAGAGTGAAGTCCCTCAGGGTATTCCAAAACCTGATATAATTTCAATTATGGTAAGGTAATCCCAGTGTCCACATGAGTGACATGTATCTGCCCATTCTAGGCAGCAAGATGCTGCCATAGTCCTTGTACCCACCAAGGGAGTCCAGTCAATCACTTTCTATTCTGACCAGATGGTTAGGCTGTTGGCAATGGACCATGAGTTGGTGAAAATGTAACAAGATGAAGTAGTAGGGGTGGTCTGCTACAAACATTGCTGGGCAGAATGTCCATGTCCATTCCCAGCCAAAAGATGGCAATCCACTGGCTTGATAATGGCCACAGCCCAGTGGATCCCATCTGCTTTTACTTTTGCAAAGCTGTCAACGAACCATACTATACTGTGAGTAGGCATGTGTCTGAGTCATGGACTCCAGGTAGCCTCAGGAGGAACCAAAGCATCCCCTAAGAGTTGCTTAGTCCCTCTGAGAAGCTAGCCATTTTTTCATGGAGACTGTTGATAGTTTGGGGTCCCAGTTGGGCCTTATCTTGAATGTACCATTTCCAATTGATAATTGAGCTCTGTTGAGTCTATCCAGTTTTACTGGTGGGGTTTGCAAGCATAAAAATGAGAATAGGTAGTTCACGTAGCAGTGTCACATGTGGGGCTCTGGCCATACGATGCTCAGTCTCCACCAGTGTCCAATAGTAAGCAAAGAGCTGCCCTTCAAACTAAGTATATCTGGTGGTTGCCTCAGGCAATTTACATGTCCAAAATCCAAAAGTCTGGTGCACCCCAATGTTAATTTTCTGTGGCCACTGAGTCCAATCAGCAGTCATGGAAGTTACACATTTATAATTCCATCAGGCTAGTAGGCTCCAAAGGTTTTAAAGGCAGTGCCTCGGCAATGGCTTGTTGAATGGCTTCTAAGCCTTGCTGCTGGAAAGAGCACCATTCAAAGTTGGTGGCTTTGCTGGTCATCTTGACTAAGGGGGCCAAAAGAGCACTCAGATGGGATATGTGTTGTCTCCAGTACTCAAAGAGGCCTAACAGCTGTTGGGCCTCCCATTTACTAATGAATACTGTAAAGACCAACCATTTTTGCTCGATGGCATCTGGAAAATTCTTTGGCTTCCTGCCCGAGTGGCCTTGGAATTCAGCCTGCAGTAGTCCATCATTAGTCTCCATGCCACAAAGGCCCTTTTGACCAGCCAAACTGGGCCATTACATTGTGACAGTGTGGGTTGAAAAATTTTACTTGAGCCAAGTCCTTTATTAACAAAGTAATACCCTATTCTCCAATTAGTAGGCAGTGTTGCTTTGTTGAATAACCCCTTGGGGTTTGAATAGCTTAGGTGGCAGGCAGGAGTGGATATGCCCCACTGTTATGGCTTGAATTTCCAGCTGTGAGGGGGTATAATCCTCAGGCATTGGTGTTATTTTGTGCCGCAAGTAGCCAAGATGTTAATCCTATAATGCACTCAGCTATGGGAACCATGGTCACTAGCACCCAAGATGGTCCAAATGGGATCCCCACAAACAGATAATCACCATTGGTCCCTGCATTAATCCCCAAACCTCCCAAAGGCATAAGTTTAACTTTTTCTCAAAGAAGACCTAGGAATGTTGTCATGTGGGCTCCAGGATCCAGAACCCCAGAAAAGTCTGAATTCTCCTCTTCTGATAGGACTATAGAGCCATTGGCCTCTGGGGGGGACCCAAGGACACTGGCTCCATTTTTAACTATAAGCCCATGACTAGATCTGCAATGTTCCTTATCAAACAAACATACCAACCATGCTCCATAAGACTTCCCTTGCCTTTCTCTGTATCTGTCCTTGATAGTGAGTCTCTCTTTCTGTGAAGGCCAGTGTTGCACATGTTCGCTCCCTCTCAGATGCCTCAAGGATTGTCTGAGTATCTCTTCTCTGTTCTCTCTTAGGCGCCTCAGGGTCCTTCTGAGCACCCACTTCATGACCTCTCTAGTCCTGGGAATCAGCAATCACAAAAGTGTCGAACAGATAAGAGATTGTAAACTGTGCTCCTCTGTTCCCACATTCCTCTCTCTTTGCCTCAACCCATGCAACCAACTCATTCACATCCATGGGTGGGGGTGCGGATGTCTGTGTGAATTATGTTCCAATTATTACTCTTCCTTCCCCATAAATTACCCAGCTGCCTGTCCAGCCCTGTGCTCCAGGTTGACATCTTTCTGGGCAGGGTAATGAGGGGTATCACCCCTCTCTCTTCACCGGAAAGCCATGATTCTGTCAGACCGAATGCTGCACACTGTGCCAATTTTGTGAAGCAAGTTTACTATGCACTGGTTACCATCAAGTTTGAGTCCAGTAAGACAGAACATACTTATAAGCAACAAATTATATAAAGCAGGTTTATTACTTACAGATAGGCAGCAAAGGATGACAGAAGTCTAGGATTTATTCCGAGTCAGTTTTCCAGGGTTCAGGAAAGTTGCCTGGGGAGATGGAGTCTTGACTGTGGGTGCCCTGCTCACAAAGCAGCCGAAGGACCCCATATAGCAATCTGTCCTGGGTTTTATATCCTGGGGCTATGTGATGTGCTGGGATAAAGTATTGAAGGACTTCCTGTCTCTAGATGGAATTGGAACAGAGCTAGAGCTGTTCTGAACAGCTCCCCCGTATATCAGAATGATGCATTCTCAGTATGTTCTACATTTATTCTTGAGAACTATAAGCAAGAAAAGGAAAAAAAAAATGGGTCAATACAAGGCCACCCATAGAACTGTCTTGCACCCCTTACCAATTGATGGTTTGAAAATATTTTCTCCCATTCTGAAGTTTGTCTCTTCACTCTGTTGATTGCTTCCTTTGCTGTGCGTAAGCATTTTACTTTGATGCAATCCCTTCTATTTTTGCTTTTGTTGCCTGTGCTTTTGGAGTCATATCAAAAAAATCATTGCCCAGGCTAATATCGAGAATCTTTTTTTCCAATGTTTTTAAGCATTTGACAAAATTCAATATCCTTTCATGATAAAACTCTCAACAGATTAGGTATAGAAGGAATGTACTTGAACATAATAAAGACTACATATGAAAAGTTCACATCTAACATCATACTCAATGGTGAAAATCTTGAAGCTATTTTTCTAAAATCAGGAACAAGACAAAGATGTACATTCTCACCATATCTATTCAATATGGTACTAGAAGTCCTGGCCAGAGAACTTAACATCAGAAAAAGAAATAAAAATCTTCCAAATTGGAAAGGAAATAGTAAACTTATCTCTGTTTGCAGATGATGTAATCTTCTATACAGGAAACCCTAAGAACTTCACCAAAATCTTTTAGAACTAATAAATAAGGTAGGTAAAGTTGCAGAATATAAAATCAACATACAAAAATAAATTGCATTTCTATAAACTAAAAACAAACTACCTAAAAAAGAAATCAAGAAAACATTCTCATTTACAACAACATTTTTAAAAATACTTAGGAATAAGTTTAACCAAGGAAGTAAAAGATCTACACACTAAAAACTATAAAATATTGATGAAATAAATTGAAGACAACACATATAAGTAAAAAGATATCCCATGTTCATGGATTGCAAGAATTAATGTTGTTAATGTCCATACTATCCAATTTACAGATACAATGTAATCTCTACCAAAATATCAATATTTTTCAAAGAAATAGAGAAAACAGTCATAAAATTCATGTTGAATCACAAAAGACTCCAAATAGCCAAGGCAATCTTGAACAAAAGGAACAAAGCTGTATGTATCAAAAAATCTAATTTCAAAATATCTTACAAAGCTACAGAAATAAAAACAGTAAGGCACTGGCATAAAAACAGAAATATAGACCAATAGAAGACAATAGAGAGCACAAAAATAAGTCAACACATTTACAGTCAATTGATCTTTGATAAAGATGCCAAAAACACACAATGGAGAAAGGACAGTCTCTTCAGTAAATGGTGTTGGGAAAACTATATACACATATGAAAAAGAATGGAATAGAACTCTTATTTCATAATATATACAAAAATCAACTTACATTTAAGATCTATTAGTATTGTTTTTGCAGTATCCCACAGGTTTTGATATAATGTGTCTTTATTTTTGCTGTTTCTATGAAGTATTTGATTTCCTGATTAATTTCTTCTTAGACCCTGTATTAGTCCGTTTTTGTTGCTTTTAACAAAATACATGGAAATGGGTAATTTATAAAGAAAACAAAAGTTATTGCTTACAGTTTTTGAGGATGGGAAGTCCAAAATCCAAGGAACACAATTGGTGGTGGTGACAGTGACTCAGGGGTCCCACATTGTAAGATGGTGGAGTCAGAGAAAGAAAGAGAGACTCTCTTCTCCTTTTAAAGCCCTCAGAATCACACCCCTGACCACCATCTTTAATCCATTCACTACTGCATGGTCCTACAATCCAATACCTCTTCAAGGCCTCACCTTTCAATTATCATCATAGGATTTCCCGCCCTCTTAACAGTCACAGTGGGGGCTAAGTTTCTAACACATAAAACTTGAGAGACACAATTCAAGCTTCAGTGAGTTTTGAGGAGACATAATTCAATCCACTACATTCTGCGCCTGGCCCCCCAAAGTTCATGTCCTTTTCACATACAAATACATTCATTTCATCCCCAAAGTCTTAACTTGTTTCAACTCAAAAGTCCAAAGTTCAAAGTTCCATCTGTGAATTAAAAACAAGTTATCTACTTCCAAGATACAATGGAGGGACAAGCACAGGGTGCATATTCCCATTCAAAAAGGGACAAACAGGCCAAAAGAAAGGTGTAACAGGTCCTAAGCAAGTCCAAAATCCCTCAGGGCAGGCATTAAATCTTAAAGGTGGTGAATCATGTATCTTGACATCATGTTGGATGTCCTCTGCATGCTGGTATGGGAGTTGGGTCCCCAAGTCCTCAGGCAGCTTTCCTGTGTCTCAGGCCACAATTCAGCTCTCCCAGCCTGGCGTTCTACCATGGTAGCTCCACAGGTCTAGGGTCTCAATGGTGGTCTCACTCTCACAGCCCCAGTAGGCATAATGCTGATGGGGTTTCTCTGCTGCAACTCCAGCCTCACATTTCCACTTGGCATTGCTCTAGCAAAGGTTGTCTGTAGTGAATCTGCCTCTGTGACAGATCTCTTCCTGGGCCTCCAGGCTTTTCCATACATCCTTTGAAATCTGGGTGGAGGCTCCCAAACCTTCACAGCTCTGGCATTCTGTGAGCCTGCAGACCTAACACCACATTGACTCTGCCAAGGATTCTGGTTTGTGTCTTCCAAAGCTGTGGGTCCATCCATGCCTGGGACAAATAGCCATGCTTGGAGTAGCAAGGATGCAGAAAGCAGCATCCTGGAGTGGTCCTGGGCAGCAAGCCCATGGAGGGTGATTCAGGCCTGCTCTCCATGACCATTTACTCTCCCTAGGTCTTTGGGCTTGAAATGGAAGTGTTGGCCCCAGAGGCTTCTGCAATGCTTTCAGGGCCTTTCCCCCTTCTCTTGATAATCCTATTCTTTTGTACTAATATTCTTGGCACTACTGCATTTTTCTTTTGAAAATGCTCTCTGCTTCTCTATGACATGGCCAGTCTGCAAATTTTCAAAATCTTTACACTCTGCTTCTCTTTTAACTTCTAGCTTTACATCATGCCTTTGCCACCATAACTCAGCATAAGGTGTTACAAGTAGCCATGCAGCTTCCTTAATGCTTTGCTGTTTAGAGTTTTTTACACCAACTACTCTGGTTACAATTCCTAAGTTCTAACTTCCACAAAGTCCTAGGGCATGGTCACAATTCAGAAAGTTCCTTGTCACTTCACAGCAAGGATGGTATTTGCCCCAGTTTCCAATAAACATCCTATTTATCCCTGAGACCTCCTCAGAATGGTCTTTACAGCCCATATTTCTATCAGTATCCTACTCACCATCACATAACCAGTCTCTAAGATATTCTAAACTTTTTCTCATCTTTTTATCTTCTTCTGAGTCCTCCAAACTCCTCCAACCTTTGCCTAACACCCAGTTCCAAAGGTGCTTCCACATTTTCGAGTATTTGTTATAAGCAACACCCCACTTCTCTGGTGCCAGTTTTCTGTATTTGTCCATTTTTTCTCCTTATAACAAAATACACAGAGCTGGGTAATTTGTAAGAAAACAACAGTTATTGCTTACAGTTTTTGAGGCTGGGAAATCCAAAATCCAAGGAACACATTTGGTGGTGGTGACAGTGACTTAGAGGTCTCACATTGCAAGATGGTGGAGTCAGAGAGAACAGACTCTCTTCTTCTCAGAGGACTTTAAAGCCCTCAGAACCACACCCCTGACCACCATCTTTAATCCATTCACTACTGCATGGTCCTACAATCCAATACCTCTTCAAGGTCCCACTTTTCAATTATTATAATAGGATTTCCCACCCTCTTAACAGTCACAGTGGGGGCTAAGTTTCTAACACAAAAAACTTAGGGGACACAACTCAAGCTTCAGTGAGTTTTGAGGGAAGTAATTCAATCCAATAGAAACCCATAGGTCATTCAGGAGACTGTTGTTTAATTTTCATGTATTTGTATAGGGTCCTGACTTTTGCTTATTACTAATTTGTAGTTTTAATACATTGTGGTCTGAAAAGACATGAGATGATTTCGATTTTTTAAAAGTTAGTGAGAATCGATTTGTGACCTAACATGTGGTCTATATTGGAGAATGTTCCATGTGCTGATAAGAAAAATGTATATTCTGTAGTTGTTGGATTAAATGTTTTGTAGATATCTTCCAGGTCCAGTGGGTCTAAAATGTAGTTTAAATCCTGTGTTTCTCTGTTCATTTGTTGCTCGGATGATCTGTCCAGTGATGAGAGAAGGGTGTTCAGGTCCCCCACTACTACTATGTTTGGGTCCATCTCTTTCTTTGGGTATAATAGTGTTTGCTTTATATATCTCAGTGCTTCAGTGTTCGGTGCATACATATTTATGATTATTATGCTTTCTTGCTGGACAGATTGCTTTATCATAATATAGTTGCCATCTTTGTCTCTAAATGCTTACATCAAAAAAAGAGAAAGATTTCAAGTAAATAACCTAATTCTACACCTAAAAGAATGAGAAAAAAAGAACAATCTAAGTTAGTAGATTAAAAGAAATAATTCAGATCACATCAGAACTAAATGATATAGACACCCAAAAAAATGATACAAAAGATCAATGAACAAAAAGTTGGGTTTTTTTTTTTTTGAGAAGATAAACAAATTAGATAAACCTTCAGCTAGGTTAACAGCAAAAAAGAGAAGAAGAGAGTAGACCCAAATTACTAATACAAAAATCAGAAATGAAAAAGCAGGTTTCAGTCAAGATGGTGGAATAGATGGTCCTCAGGGTCACTCTCTCCCACACATCAATGAATTTACAACTTTAAAAAAGTAACAACAGCCAAACTGGGGCCACTAGCACTTAGCGGAAGAGGAGGAGAAACCTACAGAGTTTATGAAGGTGGGAGAAGCCATGATGAGAGAAAGAAAAAACTACTTGAAGCATTTCAGGCCACAGCCACTTTAAGGCTGGAGCTGCTGACTGCATGGAGCAGGAGCTGGCAAAAGCCACAGCTGTGCCCTTCAGATAAAGTTGCTTGGAGATGGTAAGGGAGAAGAGGACCTTGGTGGCCTCCAGGACAGCAAGACCACTAAAACGGTTCCCATGGACCCACACATGAGTGAGGAGCCACAACAACTGAAAAAAAGGAGCCATTCAGAGGCCAGTGAGTCATCGCAAGGGACCAGCACATGGCCTGTTCCATGGGAAGTATTTGCAGCATGGGTGGTAGGGGAGATGGGCCCACCAGGAGAACACTGTGACACAGCAAGGAGAGCTGACTGGAACCCCAATCAGCAAAGGACCACTCAGAGGAGACTGGTCAGGAATACAGAATTGAATGTGGTGCAGTTTGATGAAAAGACTCAGGCCCAGATCAGAGTTTCTACACAATCTAGGTGCACCAGGTCTCTGGAGAGCCAGAAGTCCTATAAAGTCAACCATTTAACCCTGAGCTGTACAAAAAGCCTTCTCTAGGGAAACAACAGCAAAACAGCAATTTAGCTCAACTAAACAGCTCAAGTACTGGTTCCCACAGGAAGTTCCCCCATTTTAGAAGTAAGAAAAGGACAAAAACATTAGTTCCAACACAGGCACAGCACTAGTGCCTTGGAGCCTGCCAGGGGACCTGAGGCTTGGAGCTGGGGTCTGGACCCCCCCTGCCCACAACCAGGCATACTGCCAGCACCTTGTGGTCCTGCCCAGGAGCCTGTGGCTTGGAGCTGGGGACTGGATCCCCCCTACAACTAGGCACACCATGCCAGTGCCTTGGGGCCCTCCTGCGGCCCAGAGGCGTGGAGAAGGCGACTTGACCTCCTCCCATGACCAGGGACACTGCCAGCACCAAGGAGCATGCCAAAAATATCACCTCCATGTGGGTGGCCCACCACAGCAACCACAGTAAACACGGCTGCTGCAAAAGTGGCTAGACGTCACAATGACCATGCAGATGATCCACTAGCCATTGGAGTGCATTGACACAAGGAGAGTCACCAGCAGAGAGCAAAGAGAAGAAGAGGATGTCTCTCTCCACAAAGCCCGTTCCAGAGTGACAGAAGAAGCATTTGCTCTATGATAATATTGTGGGACCTGAACACACCTCTCAGCATTGGACAGATCATTTAAGCAACAAATCAACAGAGTAACCATTACTCTTTCAGAAGGAGAGAAGATATCTAGGGTAATTAGAGAGGGAAGGGGGAGGGAGAGGGGGATGGGGAGAGATTGGACAAGGTGCATAAAGTATAAGTACAGTTTGTAACTATAGATACTAGTAACATTGATTTGATCAACATATGTCAACACTGAATCCCCAAAATATGTACAATCAACTATGATCCAATAAAAATTTTTGAAAAAAGAAATGAAAAAGGAGACACTACAACTGATCTCACAGAAACACAAAAAATCATTATAGACTATTATAAACAACAGTATGCCAACAAATTTGAAAAAAAATGGATAATTTTCTGGACACATACAAACTACCACGGCTGAAACAAGAAGACACAGAAAACCAGAACAGGTGAATAACAGGCAAAGAGATTAACAAAGTAATCAGCTGTCTCCTAACAAAGAAAAGCCCAGGACCAGACAGCTTTACTGTTCAACTTTACCAGATCATTAGAGAGAAAGCAACAGTATGCCAACAAATTTGAAAAAAAATGGATAATTTTCTGGACACATACAAACTACCAAGGCTGAAACAAGAAGACACAGAAAACCAGAACAGGTGAATAACAGGCAAAGACATTAACAAAGTAATCAGCTGTCTCCTAACAAAGAAAAGCCCAGGACCAGACAGCTTTACTGTTCAACTTTACCAGATCATTAGAGAGAAATTAATACCAATTCTCTTCAAACTATTCTAAAAAATTCAAACAGAGGCTATTATCCCAAACCTATTCTGTGCAGTCAGTATCACCTTGATACCAAAATCAGACAAAGATACAACAAAGGAAGAAAACTACAGGCCAGTATCTCTGATGAATATAGATACAAAACCCTCAGCAAAATATTAGCAATCATAATACAGGAACACATCAAAAGAATAATACACCATGATTAAGTGTGATTCGACCCAGGGATGTAAGGATGGTAAAATATATGCAAGTCAATAAATGTGATACACCACATCAACAAAATCAAGGACAAAAACCATATGATTACCTCAATATGTGCAGAAAACTATTTGACAAAATTCAACATCACTTCATTAAAAAGGCTCTCAGCAAATTAGGTATAGAAGGAAAGTGTCTCAACACAGTAAAAGCCATTTATGACAAACTCACCACCAATATCATCCTGAATGGGGAAAAACTGAAGGCTTTTCCCTTAAGAATAGGAACAAGACAATGATTCCCACTATCACTACTCCTTTTTAACATAGTATTGGAAGTACTAGCCAGAGTAATCGGGCAAGGAAAAGAAATAAAGAGTATCCAGATTGGAAAAGATGAAGTCAAACTGTCCCTGTTTGCACATGACATGATCCTACACACAGAAAAGTCTAGGCACTCTTCAAAAAATTCTTAGACCTGATTAATAATTTCAGTAACGTTGTATATAAAATCAATGCCCTAAAATCAGCTGTGTTTATATTCTCCAGTAACAAACTAACAGAAAAAAAAAAATCAAGAAAGTAAGCCCATTTCCAACAATCACTAAAAAAAATAAATACCTAGGAAACAATATAACCAAGGAGGTGAAAGATCTCTACAATTAAAACTACAAATAACTACTGAAAGAAATTAAAGAAGACACAAAAAGATGGAAAGACATTTCATGCTCTTGGCTTAGAAGAATCAACGTTGTGAAAATGTTCATACTACCCACACTGATCTACAGATTCAATGCAATCCCCATCAAAATACTAATGAAAAAAACAATCCTAACATTCATATGGAACAACAAAAGACCTTGAATAGCCAAAACAATCCTGAGGAAAAAGCAAATAAATAAATAAATAAATAAAGCTGGAGGCATAACACTATCTGACTTCAAATTATATTACAAAGCTATAGTAACCAAAACATCAGGGTACTGGATAAAAGTAGATACTTGAAAAATGGAACAGAATATAGAATTCACAAATAAACCCAAAGACTTACTGATTACTAATAAAGGCACCAAGAACATACATTGGGGAAAAGACTGCCTCTTTATTAAATGATACTGGAAAAACTGGACAACCAATGCAGAAGAATGAAACTAGACCTGCACATTTTGCCATATACAAAAGTCAACTCAAAATGGATTAAAGACTGAAGTATAAGACCTGAAACTATAAAACTACTAATGTAAAACATAGGGGAAACACTTCAGGAAGTAGGACTGGTCACAGACTTTATGAAGAAGTACCCAAAAGCACAATCAACAAGAGCAAAAATAAACAAATGGGATTATATCAAACTAAAAGGTTTCTGCACAGCAAAGGATCAACAATCAATAGAGTGATCCAAACAATCAACTGAGTGAAACAATAACCTACAGATGACATAAAATATTTGCAAACTGTACATCTGACAAGGGTTTAATATCCAGAATATACAAGGAACTCAAAAAACTATACTGTAAAAAAAATAATATAATATATAATGATAATAACCCAATTAAAAATGAGCAAACAAGCTGAATAGACATTTTTTTCAAATGAAGGCCTACAAATGGCCAACAGGTACTTGACAAAATGTTCAACATCACTAATAATCAGGTAAGTGCAAAATAAAACAAGATTGACATATCATCTCACCCCAGTTAGACTGGCTATAATCAAAAAGAGAATAACAAATGCTGGTGAGGATGTGGATAGAGGGAAACTCTCTTACACTGTTAGTGGGACTGTACAGCTACAATGGAAAACAGTATGAAGGTTTCTCAGACAAGTACAAATAGATCTACCATATGATCCAGCAATCCCACTTCTAGGTACATACCCAAAGGAATGGATTCCCATGTTCATCACAGCTCTATTTACAATAGCCAAGGTATGGAACCAACATAAATGTCCACCAACAGACAACTGGATAAGGAAAATGTGATGTATATACACAATGGAATACTACTCTGCCATGAAAAATAATGCAATTATGCCACTCGTAGCTTCATAGATAAGCCTGGAGAAAATTATGTTGAGTGAAACAAGCCAGGCACAGAGAGAAAAATACCACATGTCCTCATCCATAAGTGGGAGCTAAGAGAGAAAAAAAGACCACAGTGGTGTGCCGCACTTGCAGAGGGAGAGAAAAGACCTAGGGTAGCTGGGGGTGGAGGGGTGGGGAGAGGGAGATTGGGGAGAGATTGGGTTGGAGACGTGGGGAATAATTGCTATTTGTGGGGTATATGTATAACCTGAAACTAAAACTACTAGGGATGTATATTAGTTTTAAAGTATTATCTCTAAACTAAGTGAACAGTGTCAGCATTTAACACATTCAGAAACAACGTCAATTTCTATAATCCTTGTTCTGAGACCTCAGGAATCAAAACAGCACCACGTGAATGATCTGTAATGGGCTCTGGGAATTCATACAACAATATTTTAAGAACCCTGAAGAAGAATCTGGATCTCTTTTTCTCCTATCCATTTGCTCTTCCTCTTTACAATTTTCCTTGTTTCTGAGTCAGCCAGCTGTGCCTTCCCTGCTCCCTCACTCCTAGCTAAAAGAAATTTGCATGGTTCTGTTTAGTTGATGGTTTTCAGGAATACTGCCTAGAATGTCCCCTCCCTACAGCTCAAGCTCTTAATCAGAATTTCTTTATAAAGATAGCCTGTGTCTTTGTAGTAGATGTTGCACTAATTTATCCCTCAGGAAATTTCAATGCCCTGAATATGGAGAATAGGGAGAGAGATTTCCATCTGTGTTACATTCTAAAATTGTAATTAGCAGACATTACCAATCACTACGTCCTATAGAATCTCTAAAAACTTCTATTACTCAGATTCCTACTACTTGTCATTGCTGGTGTCCTTTAAGGCCAGAAATTCCAACGTGATCAGGGAATTGGTCTCACAGTGACAAGCTCCAGCTGATGAATGCTTTTAGCCTGCCTTTCCTCTCCCAGGTTCTGGAATCCTCCCCCAGGGGTCTAGGAAAGATTATTTGCTAGAAAAAGTAAATAACTCATCAATATTCCACCCTCAATTCCATCATCCTAACGGAAGAAACCAACAATGACCATCTAAACCCCCATAAACTGAAAGGGGGCAGAAGATTTCACCACATCCTTCACATGGTTATAGCAGAAATAGATACACCTGATCCAAAAGATGAGATAGCAGGTGCTTCTTGTTCTAGAGTTATACAGACCCATCATTCAATTTCTTTCCTTGCCAAATTATACTGAAATGTAGAAAAAACTTAGAAATTAAGGAGTTGCAAAATCTCCCATGCTTTATATTGAAAGAAGCTAGAAACAACACTGAGATATTTAGAGATATTTGGGTGCTAGTATAAAGACATAGGGGAAAGGAGGAGAATGCACAGGCAGATTGAAAGTGGCTTACAAGTGTCACATCTACAGTGTTGTCTTGGATCACTGGTGTCTCTCCCTCTGCCACTGCCCACTGTTATGAAGCACTATGCTGAGGTGATGCAAATCTCTTCTTTTACCTCTATACACTCACTAAAATCACCCTCTTTTATTAAAACCCCCAATGAAGTGCTAGAGGGCTCTCAGTGAATCACATGCCAACTCCTTCAGAGATCCTTAAAAAACTATGACTTCCTGTGAGGAGTTCTTTTCAACTGGAGGGTCAATAGCTGCCTCATGGCTGAATATTGGCAGCCTTAGGAATAGCAATAGAAATCATGGTTCTCACCGTGGGGCAAGTCAGATAGCATGCTAGCTCCTAAAATTTCTGAAATATTTGAATTTACTATTAGTTTATTATTCATATTTTTAGTAGCTATAGATATGAATAGTATAGTTATAGTTATATTCATTTATCACATATAATTAGGTTCAACTTTTGTTTCTTCCACACAAATTTAGTTGAACCTACACAATGTTTTTAATACTTTATCATGCCTACTTAGACTCTGTATTCTCTAGTCTGTTTCAGTTTATCTTTGTCTATTCCCATACTGATTATATATATTTTTTGACTTTTTAAAATTGAAACATAATTGATTATACATATATGTGGAGTACAGAATTGACTACCAGTATTTGCGTACAATATGTGATGGTCACATCAGCATTGTTAGCATATTTATCATTACAAAATGTAATTATTGACAGCAGGAGTGCACCTGGGGACCTCTGCAGGAGTTATGGGTAGCCCCTCACCCAGCAGATGGCAGGAGAATGCCTGGGGATCTCATCACGAGCCATTATTTATCATTACAAAATGTAATTATTGACAGCAGGAGTGCACCTGGGGACCTCTGCAGGAGCTATGGGTAGCCCCTCACCCAGCAGATGGCAGGAGCATGCCTGGGGATCTCATCACGAGCCACGGGCAGCCCCCATCAGTGCTGCGGATACCATTTTCAGGCAGGTGGTCCACTACAGCAACCTCCTCAGCCATTCACCACCTCAAAAACCAACACCAAAGACAAACAATAGAAGAGGAAGAAAGGAACAAAAGATATTTAAAATATCCAAACAAAAATCAGTAAAATACCAGGAGTAAGACAATACCTTTCAATAACAACCCTAAATATCAATGGATTAAATTCTCCACTCAAAAGACACAGACTGACAGATTGGATTAAAAACCTAGACCCAATTATATGCTGTCTACAAGAGACTCACCTCACCTGCAAAGATACACACAGACTAATAGTGAAGGGATGGAAAAAAATATACCACACAAATGGAAACCAAAAATGAGCAGAAGTAGCTATTCTTATGTTGGATAAAATAGACTTTAGACCAAAAACCATTAAAAGAGACAAGGAAGGCCATCATACAATTGATTGTACATCTCTGTGGGGTAGTGTTGAGTTTCAATACCCATGGGCAATATGTAATGCTCAAATCATGATAATTAATATATTCGACATTACACAATGTAATAATATTTTGTGACCCTTTACCAATTTCTTGCTAAGCACCCCCTCCCCATCCCCTTTCCCACATCTGTTGGCCTCAATTTTGTTCTTTCTTTCTGAAAGTTCAGTGAATTATTGTGATTGTTGTATCTTTCACTCTTTTTTTACCCTTTACCAATTTCTTGCTAAGCACCCCCTCCCCATCCCCTTTCCCACATCTGTTGGCCTTAATTTTGTTCTTTCTTTCTGAAAGTTCAGTGAATTATTGTGATTGTTGTATCTTTCACTCTTTTTTAAAAAAAATGTTTATTTTTTTAGCTCCCACTTATGAGTGAGGACATGTGGTATTTCTTTCTGTGCCTGGCTTATTTCACTTAACATAATTTTCTCTAAGATCATCAATGTTGCTCTGAATGACAGAATTTCATTCTTTTCATTCACCACATTTTCCTTATACGGTTGTCCACCAATGGACAATTAGGTCGGTTGCAACTCTTGCCTATTGTAAATTGAGCTGTGATAAACATAGGGGTGCAGGTATCCCTTCAACATGATGATTTCCATTCTTTTGAAATTATATACCCATATATACCCAGCAGTGGAATTGCTGGAATCATATGTCAGTTCTATCTGTAGTTTATTTTATGAATTTCAAGAAAGTTTTTGATGTCTTGTTTAATTTCTTCTTGGAACCAGAGGTTGTTCAGGGGCATGTTGTTTAATTTCCAAATATTTGTATAGTTTCCAGATTTTCAATTGTTATTGATCTCTAGTTTTAATCCATTGTAATGTAAAAAGATATTTGAAATGATTGCAATTTAAAAAATTTTTTGAGACTTTATATGTGACCTAACATGTGGTCTGTCTTGGAGAAAGCTCCATGTGCTGACGAGAATGTTCATTCTGCAGCTGTTGGATGGAATGTTCAACAGATATCTGCCAGGTCCAAATGGTCTAAAGTGTAGATTAAATCCTGTGTCTCTCTGTTGATTTGTTGCTTAGATGATCTGTCCAGTGCTGACAGAGGGGTGTTTAGGTCCCCAGCTGCTATTGTATTTGGGTCTATCACTTTCTTTAGGTGTAATAGTGTTTGCTTTATGTATCTGGTTACTCCAGTATTGGGTGCATACATATTTATGTTTGCAATGTCTTCTTGCTGGATAGATCCATTTATCAATATAATGTGGCCTTCTTTGTCTCTTTTGATGGTTTTTGGCTTAAAATCTATTTTATTCAGTATAAGAATAGCTACTCTTATTCATTTTTAATTTCCTTTTGTGTAGTATATCCTTTTCCATCCCTTCACTTTTAGTCTGTGTGTGTCTTTACAGGTGAGGCAAGTCTCCCGTAGACAGCATATAGTTGGGCCTAGTTTATTAATCCAATCTGTCAGTCTGTGTCTTTTGAGTGGGTAATTTAATCCATCTATATTTAGAGTTGTTATTGAAAGGTATTGTTTGACTCCAGGCATTTTCTCAATTTTTGTTTGGATGTTTTAAACATCTTTCATTCCTTTCTTCCGCTTTTACTGTTTGCCTTCTGTGTTTGTTGGTTTTTTGAGGTGGTAAGATATAATTCCTTTCTCTTTCTCATTTGTGTATTTGTTCTACCAGTGGGTTTTGTTCTTTCTTGTGTATTCATTGTAGTGATTATTGTTTTTCAGATTCCAGATGCAGGGCTCCCTTGAGGATTTCTTGTAGGGTTGGTCATGTGGCAGTGAACTCCCGCAGTTTTTGTTTGCCTGGAAAACACAGTATTTCTCCCTCATTTCTAAAGGATAGCCTTTACTATAGTATTCTGGGCTGGCAGGTTTTTTTGGTTTTTGTTTGTTTGTTTGTTTGTTTTTAGTATAGCCTTTACTATAGTATTCTGGGCTGGCAGGTTTTTTTGGTTTTTGTTTGTTTGTTTGTTTTTAGTGTTTTGAATATATCCCATTCTCTTCTGCCTGTAGAGTTTCTGTGGAGAAGTCTGCTGTTAGTCTGATGGGGATTCCCTTATAGGTGACTTGATGCTTTTCTATTGATGTTTTTAAGATTCTCTCTTTGTATTTGAGTTTTGCCAGTTTGACTATAATATGTCTTAGAGAGGATTTTTTGGATTGAATCTGTTTGGGGATCTTTTAGCCTATTGGATTTGAAAGTCCATGTCTCTCCCTGTACCTGGGATGTTTTCTGCCATTATTTCATTGAATAGGTTTTCAATGCCTTTTCCTTTCTCTTCCCCTTCCAGAACACCCATGAATCAGATGATTGTGTGCTGAAGGTTGTCTGCTAGCTCCCTTAGATTTTCTTCATCTTTTTTAATTCTTTTTTTTTTTTCTGTCCTCATGGGTTATTTTGAAAAGACCATCTTCCAGATCAGAAATTATTCCTTCTGCTTGCTCTAACCTGTGGCTTAAGTTCTCAGTTGTGCTTTTTTACTTTGTTGAATGAATTCTTTGGTTTCAGGAATTCTGCTACACTCTTTTGAAATTTATTAATCTTTTCACAAGTTTCCTGCTTCATATCCTGGATACTTTTTCTTATTTTGTTGTTGTCTAAGTGAGTCTTTATGTATTTCATTGAATTTCCTTCAGATTGTTGCTTGGAATTCCTTTTCAGTTATTTCAATGGTTTCTGGCTCTATGGGGTCTGGTGTTTGAGAATTATTTTATTACTTTAAAGGTGTCATATTTTCTCTTTTTTGCAATGTCTTTGACAGTGGCTATGGAAGACCACCCTCATGTCAGTGGTGTCTGCAGCAGGAGCAGGTGGTGCGCTCATCTCCTGACATCCCATGTGCTCTCACCATCTGTTTTGGAGGCTTCCTGTGGCTGGTGGGGTCTCCTGGCACACTCTTGCCATCCATTGTGGGGATTTCCCACAGCTACTAAGCTGCACAAATTTAGAGAAATGTGTTTCCCTGCAATTTGGCATATGTGTTTACATATAATCTGGTTTCAAAATAGCATAGTTTAAAAATGTATTTCGTTTTTTTCTGATCACCTTAGACGTTATGATTTCTGGTCAAGTAGTTCCATCCTCACTGTTCTTTTGCAGGTGTTTTGTTTTTGATTTTGATTTTTTTTACTATTTTTAAACATTTATTTTCCTTATAACATTTAAGATTGTTTTACCCAACACCAAAACAACAAAACAAAAATCTATACTATGGATTGAATTTGAATTTCACTTTTCTTATGTTTATTTAGAGAGAAATAAACTTTTTACAACAGTTTCTTTCCACTCAAGAATATTTAATGTCTTTCTGTTCATATCTTATTTCTCATCCTTCAAAAGATGTCATTTTCTTCTTCAAATAAGTTATACTCTTTCCTTAATTTTCCTTCATTTTTTACAGTTTTATTTTATTTTTCTTCTGTTAATAGAGTATATTCAGTTTTAGATGTTTATTGCTAGGACAGAGAAATACTTTTTATATTTAACTTATTATTGAAATACCTACCAAAGTCTCTTGCTAACTCATATACATTGTAACTAAGCTCTAAAATTCTCTAGGTAAACAATAATATTGTTAGCTAAAAGAAATTGTTTTATCTTTATTTCCCAAATGTTTACATATGATNCTTTGTACCCTTTAATTCTTTGGCTGGGGTAGGTGATCCTGGGTGGGCTCGTTGACTAGCATCCCATGATCCTGATGGATGAACTGGGGTATACTGGAGGTCTTTAGTTTGAACAGGTGATCCTGGGTGGGGTTCCTCTTTCCTCTTTCCTCTTTCCTACAGGCAGAGGCTCCTTCTTGGTTCTTGCTTCCCCCAGTTGGTGGTGACTGGGAATTTTCTTCCTTACTCTGTTTGGGTATCCTGGGTTTCTGCACTCATGGGGAGTTCTACATGTTTCTCTGACCAGATTAAGGTGGTCGTGTGGGCTATGCATGTAACTCCCACCCCCAGGTGTGCTACCACATATGGCAGCATAATTCCCCCTGTGGTTTGGGCCACTAGGTCATGGGTCTGCACTTGCTCATCTCTTTCCCCAGGCTCCACTGGTGACTCTCCTGTCAATTCAGTCAAGTGGTTTGCAGGCCACCTGCATAGCATCAGTGGCTGCTGCAGCTGTGGTGGCTGCTATNAATTTCCTTCAGATTGTTGCTTGGAATTCCTTTTCAGTTATTTCAATGGTTTCTGGCTCTATGGGGTCTGGTGTTTGAGAATTATTTTATTACTTTAAAGGTGTCATATTTTCTCTTTTTTTTTTCATAATTTTGACATCTCTATGTTGATATCTGGTCATCTGGTAGAGCAGTTGGTCCATCTATTAATCTGGAGTGGGCTTTAAGGAAAGAGATTTCCTCCTGTAGATGTGCTTTATATTGACTGTTGAGTTGGGTGTTTTAGTATTGATTTGGGGTGGACATAGCAGTGTAGTCTCCATGTGAGTACTTTGGGAATATTCGGTGTTGGAGTTGTCTGTGAGTGCCTCTGTGGCCTAGCCACTGGGGCACATAGTGATTCCTTGCTGAGGTTAGTGACACTGTGTTGATTCATTAAGGATGTGGGTGAGCTCTAAAGTTCTAGGGAGAAGTGTCTTTGTACCCTTTAATTCTTTGGCTGGGGTAGGTGATCCTGGGTGGGCTCGTTGACTAGCAACCCATGATCCTGATGGATGAACTGGGGTATACTGGAGGTCTTTAGTTTGAACAGGTGTTCCTGGGTGGGGTTCCTCTTTCCTCTTTCCTACAGGCAGAGGCTCCTTCTTGGTTCTTGCTTCCCCCAGTTGG
>NW_007734532.1:18677-52511 GCF_000696425.1 Galeopterus variegatus | reverse complement strand
TGGGATCCGAACCCTCGGCAGGAGCGCCGCCACACTCCCAAGTGGCGCACTCTCCAGTGCGTCACCAGGCCGGCCCCATATAGCCTTTTTTATGTATAAGTTTTTCCACCTATTTTCCTTAGAGTTTTATTTAAATTAGAAATCATGAGAATTTAATCAAATATCTATTGGTTATACATTGATTTGGTTATATTGTTTTTCTCTGTTAATTTTTTTAAATTACTACATATATTTCCTGATTGATACACCTACGCTTTCCTGGAATATGCACTGTTTGGTCATAGCATATCATTCTTTTGGTTTACTGTTGGTTTCTCATTGATAAAATTGTGTATAGAATTTTTCACCTGTATTTACACTAGAATTTCTTTGTTGTTATTCATCTTTATCATGGTTTGGTATAGAAATTTTGCTGAATTCATAAAGTAAATTGCACAGCCTTTTAACTTTTTATTTTACTCAAAACACGTTCATGAGTATTTACATAAGCTGGTCTTAAACATGAAATAAAATTAGCTGTGAACTTATCTGGTTCTGGTGTCTTTTTAAATAGACCATTAAGCAACTTCCCGATCACTTTAATGCTAAGTAATCTATCAATTTTTCTTTCAGTTTAAAGTTCTTTTATGAGCCCTTTATATCTTGGGACATAATCAACTACTTCCTCCATGATTTTAAATGTACTGATAATCCTATACCTATATCCAAAATATATCATATAAAAAATTACTCTGTCAATAGCAATTTGTTTAAATATTTGATGTCTACAGAAATATGTTACATATTATGAGAGAATTAGTACTCAATTATGTATCTTAACAGAAATATTGGTTCATCTGAATGGTGACTGAATTCATATAATTCCGGCATACTTTTCATTTTCAATCCTTTATGAATATGTTTAATGCTTAAAGAATTTACTTCAAAATATTTGCAATATGAACCAGAAAATGGCAGTTTTCTCATTCTTTCTTCATGCTCGTGGCTTCTCTGAAATTGAACTTTATGAATATGTTTAATGCTTAAAGAATTTACTTCAAAATATTTGCAATATGAACCAGAAAGTGGCAGTTTTCTCATTCTTTCTTCATGCTCGTGGCTTCTCTGAAATTGAACCAATATAGAAAAAGGTCAATAAAGTTATGTGAATGAGTCAATGAACAAATACACGCATCAATGCTGCAAGTAGTCCAGAGAATTTTCCTGGTGAATGATGTTTACAAAACAAATCTTGAATGTGCACTACCTACATAATATGGCTTAAATGAATAATAGTTAACTCAGGCAAACAAATTTTTGTCAGTTCTAGTTTAAGATGAGTTAACCAATGTCCCTTCTGTTTTATAAATGAAAACTCCAGATGATTGTTGCATAAGATGTTATAGTTTCACACATATCATGGGGCAACTAATAGCAAAGAGAACATATTAATCAACACTTCCTGAAGCTGATGCACTATCTGTTTGAATATTAGAGAAGAGCCTTATATGGTGAAATCAGCTTAAATTTGGTAAACAGATTATTGCCAAGATAACCAAAAACCAAATGATCAATCTGAAGACAAAAAAAACAAACAAACGTGGATTTCTTGGAATTGGATTATTAATCAAACTCACAAAATACAATGAAACTTAAATAGCACCAAATTTACTCACCATTAAGAAAAGACACAAAATAGACAAAACACCACCATGCGAACAGCAGCATCAAAAGGACCTCAGAAAATTAGACATTGCTTGTGATACCTTCTAATGGGAATGAATTTTAGTTGTGAGACTGGCATAGGCTGACATGAGTGTGATATCACTGCAAGGAAGCCCAAAGATCTGGAAATCATCCGCTAAATATCTTGCTAGCTTTGTAGCCCCTGTAAGGGTAAAAGATTCACTCTAGAAATTCAAAATAATAGAATAAATATTTCTGACTGCCATGTACAATTGGCTAGGCAGCTTCTTAGAATAATAATCAGTAGATAGCAGTCAATGCAATAAATCTGCCTTCCTTTTCAGTCGACGTTGCTAAAAGTTTGAGTAAGGGTTAAATGTTTGGGCAGTATGAATAATATACAGTCCAGATGTTAACCTTTGAATGAAGTGAATGAAAAAAACACAAACAGAATTTACATTGAGCAGATCCAGTTAACATATAGACCAAACCTAATTTACAAAAAGGAGTGCAATATAATGCAGTGATACCCCACACAGATGCCATTGCAGTTTTCCTTCCTTAAACTTTCTCCTCACTCACCACTACCATTGCTGTCACAGCCTGGGAATTGTCATGCCTATTTTGCCTATAACCACACTCACTTTTTATGCTCTAATATTACTGGTGCATATTTAGAGATTAACAATCAGAATAAATAATACTTACTGGGAGTAATACAGCAAATGTCTTCATTTTAGCAAACTCTAAAATTAGGAAATTAAGTAATTTGTTCAAAGGTATATAGTAATCTTTATGCTCATTTGACGTAGGTTTATCCAAAACTCATATCATCATTCTGGCCATTGAACCCAAAGAACATCAAAACATAACCTTTGGATTATAATACTAATTATATGTACTATTTATATATTTATAGATTTTCTTCTAACCAATTCATATACTTATTTTTTATTCTAATGCCGAGTTTTAAATACAATGGTGACGCCATGAACGATAGAGCTCCGTGGATTCCATCCTCCATATGGTCATGAGCAACTTTAACTCCAACATTTTATTTATAGATTTTCTTCTAACCAATTCATATACTTATTTTTTATTCTAATGCCGAGTTTTAAGTACAATGGTGACGCCATGAACGATACAGCTCCGTGGATTCCATCCTCCATATGGTCATGAGCAACTTTAACTCCAACATTTTGAAGTCGTGTGACATACATAAGTGCATCGTCTCTCAGGACATCATGTTCACAGGTGACGATATAAGTTAATGGCAAATTTTGCAACTGGGAATCATCAACTAACAAAGGTGATATCCTAGAATCCATAAGTTCCGGATACGAAGAGTTAAGGTTTCCAAGGATTGGTTCAGTATAAACATGGTTCTTTCTATATTTCTCAGGAAGGAGGATACTCCAGTTAACAAACTTGAACAGATGTCTTGATCCCTGAGGCATATGTTGGTTTTTTTTCATTGCCTGGGGCAGATCTTGATCTTTAGTCAAATATAGGCATCCAAATTTAATCGTCATATCCCTTGACAAAATCGGACCACGTTCATATTCTTGGTGAGACGGCACGAAGGTATCAGCTCCCTGTAAGCCAGGGTAAATTAAAGCTTGTGCCTTAATTTTATTTTTGAATTCTGGATCATTCCGTAGCTAAAAATATATATAATAAAATGTGAATGAGTCAATGGCCTTCAAACTAAGGAGTGAGAGTCCTTACTTCAATCACATAAGTAGTTATGAGAGAAATAAAGTTATAAAACTGGCACAGTACCTAATGATTACTCTTATAATACTTATAAATTATATTAGGAACATGAAAATGTGTCATTTCACTTTCATTAGTAATCACACACATTTATTCACATATAACTGCCAAGTAGAAATATAATGAGATTTCTAGGGAAGATGGCAAATTATGTATGTTTAAAAATCATTTTTTGACCTAAAGTAACCTGAGAGAAAAGAATAAGTATAATAATAAAATACCAATGCTCAAACTCATGTATTAACCAAATTTAAAAGGAAATGTACCAAAAGAAATATTTCTACTAAGCAATTCACCTTCAGGACAAAATAGTGTAGTGTGGTGGAAAGTAAGGAGAGTAATTTATAAAAAGTTGAAGAGCAGGAAAAGATATGGAAGAGTGTATTTGCAGCCTCTCTTTCTTAACAGAGATGTGAAGCATACCGAGGGCTCAGTTATGGGGTGAGAAGAACCACCGTACGTTTCCCTCTCCTTTTCTTTTATAATCCTACATACTATAGCAGAGAACATAGAATTAACCTCCCAGGAGCAATTGCCCAAGCTACAAGCCAGCTTCTGCAACAACAACATCTGGACAAATGGGTATATTTGCTGCCATTGCACATAAAAGTTTGGAATCTGGAGGGTGCTTCTCAAAGTCAAACCCTCAGTCAAGTAGCTCACTTAGACCAAATGAGATAATTTCATTAAAATCTCAGTAGCACACCATAATTGCAAATTATATTTGACAAACTCCAAAATGCACAATGTACAGTAGGTCCCACAAATTCAAAAATAAAATGAGGAAAGATAAAGTTCTCTAACAGAATCTCTCCCAAGCCCTTGATTCTTCACCAGTACTCTCAGACAGATAATCTACTAAACAAACTGGATCATCTCATAAGTGGAACGGAAGAAACAACAGTGAGTACAGAAACAAAAATTAGGCAGAGAGATTCAACTGATGTCTTCTCAGGCTGGTAGCAGAAGTGATCTCAAAAGATAAGTTAGCAGACTGCTGGTTCTAGAGGCATACAGAGACAGGCATTAAATCTTTTTCCTTTCCAAGTTACATTGAAATATAGAAGAAACTTAGAAGTTAAGTGAAGTCCATAGAAGTTTTGGGAATAAAAAGCAAGAACTATGGCTTTCTCAGTAGGAGTTGCACAACTCCTCAAGCTTTAAATAAAAAGAAACAAGAAGCAGCACCAGGAGATGAAGATGTTAGCTTAAAGAGAAAGGATAACAGGGAGAACGCATGGGCAAGATGAAGGTGGCATGTGTCACTACCACTATATGTTATGTTTTGAGCCACTGGTGTCCCTTCCTCTGCCAATGCCACCATGCTGAAGCCACTATACTTAGATGATAAGAATATCTTTCCTTCTCTCTAAACACTCAGTAAAATCACCTTCCTTTATTATAAGCCCCAGAGCAGTGCTTCCTAATGTCCTAAGAGGCTCTTATAAGCCATATGCCAAATCCCTCAGAGATGCTCTGATGGCCTGGACCTTCCATTAGGGGTCTTTCTTCACTTGAGGGGACATTTATAGGAGGCTTTACAATGCCTGAATTACCTGGGACTTTGGCACCCTTAGGAGCAGAAATGAAAGTCCCATCATGGGACAAGTCAGACAGATTGCAAGCTCTAAACCTAACCTGAAGAACGTGATAATCTCCAGGGTGTTAGAAGGGGAAAATGGTCACCAAAACCTCTGCTATTTCAAGAACTTTTCACATCTGAATTCCTTTGATGAGGTCACGTCTGTGCTTTGTAGGAAGGCTGTAGCTAACAACAAAAAGCCACTTTGTGGGTGTTAAACTCTTTACAAACACAGAGATCCCTCTGCCCAACACCAGACCTGGTGTCAGAACCTTGGAAGTAAAGAACTTCAGTTGCCTAAGGATGGTTAACCCCCATCTCCTTGACTAAAATATTTTCTGAACTTGGGAAGCAAGAACAGAATAAATAGTGTCTACAATGATTCGAGTTATTTCTAGATTGTTTTTCTAGGAGGCAGGGGTAGAGCTTCAGTGTTCTCTCCAGAGAAATGGAGTGGTAGAGGTGGCAACAGTCAAGCCAGGGCATGCTTGTGACACTGATGGTGGCTGGCAAAGTAGGATCCAAGGCTCAGGAACCACCACATGGAAGACGGCAGGGAGAGGGCCCACTGCAGGGTAGGAGCAGTGCTGGCTTCGGGACCCCCGGGCTGCTACAGAATGGTAGCTGAGCTGAGTTCTCTAGGTAGTTTTTTTAAAAAAAAAAACTCCATTATATGTCCTTAATATTCTTCTCTGGCATGCCAAATAATTTGCCATAATCTCCTTTTCTAATGTGCCAATTTATTTTGTCCAAATGCTTCAATCTTAATATCCCTAAGGCCTCGCTTATGTCACCTGCTGACCCAGCACCCAATGTTCTTCCCTATTCCTCTGGCTTCTTTCAAGACTCAAGCCAGATTCAATCTTCCTCAATAAACTGGTAAAGAACAAGCTCTCAAATCATCCAAAGTTGGCAGCTTCACACCAGCCACAGCCACCATGTTATCAGTCTGGCATAAATCTTTTTATGTATTTTAGTACATATTTAAATTTTACCCATAAACATGTATATGTATGATTGTACTTATAAGTACCTGATCAAAATAATCACTTCCCTTTCTAAACTCACAGATCAATTCATCTCAGTCTTTTTCAGGCCAATTTTAATTTCTGTCTTAAAAGTATATGTAGTGTTATGCCTTAAAACTATATGCAGTGTTATGTCCAAGGTAGTACCTCTTATTCTTTCCAATAGATTTTGAATTCCATTAATCCGGACACTATGCCTGATTCATTGTAATGTCTATCTGTCCACTGTCCTTCTATTTTCCCCACTATCTATATGGGAAATATATTAATTTTATGTGTTATATATTTATTAATATTTATATTATATTTTCTATAATTTATTAGTATTACATAGCATATATATTACATATGGAAAATACATATTACATAACTTATAATAAATATAATGAGAAAAATGGAAGGATGGATGAATTAATATTGTTATTCAGCTTTCTATTCTTTAAACAGGATAACAGGACACTGTCCTGTAACCAGAAAACAATATTGAAAAAGTAGTATCAGGCATATGGCAAGTAGGTTCCTCCGGTAACCCTTTAACCCTTGATTACTGAGGAATGTATGGCTTCATTCACTTATCCTAGTGCCATATGAACTCAAAGAGGACAGGCTGATCAGAACATATGGGAAGAAAGAAGCAGTGGTGGACCACACAGTACTGAAGGGAGAACGGAGAGTGTTGAAAGTGGGCATGGACATCAAACGAATGGGATGTGTTTCTTGCCTCATGCACAACCAGGATGTGTCTGAGTGATTTGGAAATGATTTATTGAACTAGGGATGTGATTACTTTGGAAACAAATAGAAACCAAAATACAAGGTCAAAAAGGTCAAGAAATCAGATCCAGCATGTCATAATCTTACTCTTGCTGTTTGGGAGAAAACTGAAACTGTACAATTCATTATTTTGTCTCTATAATTAGGACCTTTTAGCAACTCAGGAAATAAGACCTAGGGCTGCATTCAAGACAACCTGTCCTTACTCAGAAAGTTCCCAAAGCACTCCAGTTACAACACATGAATATTATGCAATTCAACTTTAATATAAATGAATCACTGTGCTCCTCCCTATTGAACCAACCCAATTTTAGTCTCTAACTCTTTGTATTAGTTGTTAATCATACTTTCTAGATTAGTGTGATCAAAAAACTGGTTTACTAACACTAAAGTAAAGCTTAATACCCCCCCACCCCCATAGAGTTGGCTTCCAGTGCATGTGCCAAGTGTAGTCACCCAGTCACCCAAGACCTCCTGCTTTCAGAAGAACCCCATGCTTCATTAAGAGCTTAGCAGTCACAATCTGGAAATTCTTAATAATTTCGTCTTTTAACTTGTGCTTCAGAATTAAAGTCTGATAAGACAATGAATCATGCACATGAGCAGAAGAGATAGCATATGTTTTTCTACCCTGTTTGCATATAAAATTCCCAATTGATAAGTGTTTTGCACAACATACTTTACTTTTATTCTCTTTGAATCTTTCCTAACTCCCATGCATCATGGACTACGGAATCTGTGCCCATACTCCCTATCACCATGTCTGTTGCTAAATAAGCACAGGTGTTGATAGCCTCAAGGGGCCTAGAATTTCACTGCAACCAGAACTCACTTTATATATTTTTTTCTTTTTGTTTGTTTTTAAAGTCAGAACTGACTTTAAATACAGAAGAAATGAGAACAACCAATAAATTCCATCATATCCTTTCTTACTCATGTTCCCTGTATGAGCCAACCACTTACAATGAAAATGATTACATAGAAAGAAAGATAAAGATGAGGAAAATCACAGTTCTTTTTATTTTCAATCCTTTCTTATTCATCAGTAAGCTGAATGTAGAGAGTGTTAGTAGAATGTTCGCATATCTAAACTGAAATAAACAATTTTATATGTATTTCCATTCGTCTGTAAGAACAAAATACACATGCGTGTATAAGCTACAAAACGCCAGTGATTCTGCATATGAGTTAAATGTGCTTGTATTTGCATTTTAAACTGGCATCACATAAGTATGAGCTGTGAAATTCATAATAATAAATTGAAATTATATATATCTGTACCTAGATGGTAATTACCTCTATTATGCTTTACAAGTTAAAAAAAAGATTAATAAAGGAAAAAGCTTCATGTATTAATACCTTTTTTAAAAAGCAACTTTTCTTGCTTTTTATAGAAGGGACCCTGCATTTTCATTTGGCACTGGCCTCACTAGTAATTTGTCCAGCTCCCCAGTATCTGAGATTGAAAGCAGCTTTTAGGGCCAGGTTAAGACAGGCCTTCTGTGTCCTGATAGAAGCTTGCATCCTATGATTGGAGTGTAGTAAATCTGTTGAAAATCCTTTGCCACAGACCTGGAAAGAGATTGTGAGGAATGAATTAAAGCAATAGGAATGAAGAAGGGAAGATTTGTGAGATATTAAAAATTAGAATGATTAGTACTTTCTGATTAGACAGGTGCTGAGAGAGAATGTGAGGTGTATGATGATCAGCTGGCCGCTAGTTAAAAATTTTCAGGAACTACATCTTAAAGAGAAAGTACAAATTGGTCTGATACCTTTAACACACCAATTGCATTTATATATATATATATATATATATATATATATATACACACATATACATATATTTTTTCCTTTTAAAAGTACTCGTATATGCATCTCATGAACATGATCTACGCTCTATGTCCTTAACATGCTAATAATTTTCTTAATAATCTTGATATCTGTACTTACTATCCCATAACTTCATAGCACCTGGTTGCCATCTTCCATTGACCTCTTTAGATTGGGTAGTTTTAGTTTTTGGTTTTTCCCCTGCCGGGCTTTTGGTTCTATTTTGCCTCAGACTGTTTTTCATCTCTCCTTTAAATCCACACCCAATGGGGCCTGTGGCCCCACCCCGAGGGGGATATGTTAATTGGGTGCAGATGCAACGTGCTGGTAAGTACTGCTCTATGACTTTAATTTCTGCTCAGAGGGGTCTGTAGCACTCAACTGCTCCCATTGCCTTTACTGGTCTTTCAGTGTGATAGCTTCCACGGACACCTGTAGCTGGTGTTTACAACGCTGCCGAACATCTGAAGCAATACTGAACATGCTCTCATGTTTCAAACGGCTCTGAGGTTATCCACCTGGACATAGCTCTTTTCTGAGATAGACGTCCTTTTGAAGAACTGTATTTTATTCCCTGAGTCAAGTACCTCACAATCCCTGAGCCTTCCCTACTCCACCTGTAGACCTTGGCACTGATTTACAAATGCATCTGACATTTATCCGGTGGTTTGGGCATGTAGTATTTGAAGTTCTCCAAGTCTCACCCTCCCACGTACAGCCATGGAAAGAGAGACGTACACAAAATATTCATTCAGTACTTGACCTAGTGAGAAATCTTTCTCACCTTAATGATCAGTTCTTCTCTTTTTCATCCAGAATATCCAATTGAGTTCCTGCCCCCATTAATTTCCCTTTCCCATTGGCTCCCTGGCTCCTCCCATTTATTCCAGCATGAAGAAAGTCTGACAATGTTTAAATAAACAATGGGCTACCATGGATGAACGTGGTGAGAGAAGTATTTTGGCTTTATCCCAGGACACACACTCAACCCACGCTGAGTGCTAGAGGACTTTCACCTGGGGCTTTCTAGGGTGCTCAGTATCATCAAACTGCTGCCGAGCTGACTCCATCTTACTACCTACGGATTCATCCTTCCCATCCCTGCTTCCTGCTTCTCCCAAGCAATCTCACATTCCACTCTGTGTCCCTGAAGCAGGGCATGAAAACAGTCTCACATTCAAAAGCATACTCATGATGATATGATATTGAAGTCCAGTATACAACCTAACAGTGGGGAAGAGACTGAATGGCAGTATCATCCAGTGTTTGAAAGTACAGGCTTTGGAGTCCTTCACATGTTAGTTTTGATGCCAGAGGAATGGGCTGGGAGGTCCAATAGTCATCCTCAACCCATCCTGTCCTCTTACCAGGTTCTTGACTTCACCACAGGAAAGAATTCAAGAGCAGAGTCACAGTGGAAAGTGAGAACAGGTTTAATGTAATGAATAAGAGATACAGATTCCACAGAGAAAGTGCAGCCTAGCTCCAGAGACTGAGCAGGGTCCACACCAAGTCAAATACAAAAGTGAGAAATACATATTTAAAGTTCAGTACAGAGTGCAGGCTGGCTCAAGAGAGTGAGCAGCTGCTTGCTGAAAGTAAGCTTGATACAAAAAGAAAGAAATATGTGCTCTGCAGGCAGAGTGTGGACTGGCTCCAGGAGAGTAAGCAACAGCCCCGCCTCCTGCCATGATTCAGCTTTTATAGTTTCACCATCGAATATATATTCATGTTATCTAATGAATATTCAATTAAGGGGTGGTTCCCTGCTATGTCACATAGTCTTTCACATGCTCAGTTGGTTTCTTTGTGGCGCATGTCCACTGGTCAAATCCCATCACAGGCACCAGGCCTATTCAAGAATCTTCTGTGATCTTCAGCACCTCTAGTGGAAGGTCATTCAAAGGACAAATTCCCTTCCACTGTTTGGTCACTGGGATCATATAAGCTGGTATAAATTCCTTTTACTGAGCATACTCAGCTACCTAACTTGCATAAGTCAGCCCCTCCTGGTCTCAATCACCCCATGTTGGTGCTAGAAATGGGTCTAACTAGCAACAGTAACTCTCCCCTAGGGGAGGGCAAAGAGGAGGGGCTTGAGATCCTGGGGAGTGGTTTGAAACACAGAGGTGTGTCCTGAAACCCAAGCCCAGGGAAACTGAGCACCTCTTATATCAGTGTGAGTCCTGGGTGTGCATGTATTAATTTAATGATTAATTTGCCTAACCTTTCAAAGCCTCAGTTTCCTGATCTCTAAAATGGAGATAATATTAGTCAATAATGCATAGAGTCTTTGTGTGGTGAAAATGAGGTGGTTCTCATGAAGAGTACCAGGAATATAGTAAGTGTTCAATAAATACTAACTATATTTAGTATTATTCCTAGAGGCAATGGAAAATAATTATCTTTCCTAAAAATGTTTATGTTCTAGCCTGACCACTGGCTTGGTTCCATTTTTGTTTGACAAGACATAGGTGAAGTCTGATGGGGTTTGGCAGGTGAAAAGGTATAGTAAATGTCAAATTAAAATAAGAATAATAATTGAATTCAGTTTCATAAGATATTAAAGCATATCAAAGACCATAATGTGAGTAACACAGAGGTACTGGTGTATTAATAATTTTAGAGGTAGAACAGATCATATGTAGGCATATATAGATAAGAAATATATACTCTACATTATAATAATTATTTTCTCAAATTTCTAAAACAGAAAGTCTTTTGAAACTTAATAGGAATAATAAATAAAAATCATAACCAAATTTTACCAAAAATTTTTTTTTTTTTTTTTTTGTCTTTTTGTCTTTTTTCCGTGTCCGGCAACGGATTGCAACCCTCAGTGTTGCCCCCGTACCGGACCGGGGACCGGCGACGGGATCACAAGCCTCGGCGTTGCTCCCGCGCCTCGCTCAGCCAGTGAGCGGGAGCCGGTCTGTACATGGGATCCGAACCCTCGGACGGGAGCGCCGCCGCGCTTCCCAAGCGGCGCACTATCCAGTGCGCCACCGGGCCGGCCCACCAAAATTTTAAACATTTAAAATTTTCTAAATGTATAAAAATAAAGAAAATTTTTTAAAAACATAAGCCCATTGCCATGTAAAGGATGAACACTCACCAAAATAAATTGCAAACAGTGGTCAATATCTCATCCCAAGAATAAGCATGTATAGAGAACTTACTAAAGAAATAAAATCATTCATAATTTTTATATTGCCAGTAAAAAAATATTCTATTTTACTGGTAATGAAAGAAATGTACATTAAAACCATAGTGGAATAAATATCCCTTTACCTGTGTAAAAAAATGAGATTATTGTAAATATTTATAATTATGTACTGCATGTGGGAATGGAATAAAGCAGACACTTATCTACATTTCTAGTATCTAAACAAATTGGTAAAACTCATTTGGCAAATATTCCTCCCAAGCATTAAACATCAAGTTGTTCTATTTCTGAACATCTATCTTCAGGAAGTAAGACAGTAAGGAAGCTGGGCAGGCCCTGAGAATTTCTCTGCACTATAATTCCCAACAGATTTTGGTAATAATAAGTTTAGTGCTTATCTAAAACTAAGGAGTACACATCTTTTGAGCTCCTGGCTATTTTTTTTTTTTTTTTTTTAGAAAAGCCACTTCCTAATTTGGAAGTCTGATAATAAAAACTTTTCATTTTATTCTTCTCAGAGCCTCTATTTGTATGATGATGTCCCCGTTAAACAGAGCATGAAGACAATAATGCCTGAATTTTTTTTGGCATTTTATGAGCTTTGTATGGATTGATAGATTAAAAATTTATGTTAATTTAATCATAATTTTATGATGGTTTAATAATGGGAGACAAAGTTATCTTAAAATGTGAGATGTCTAGTTTAGAGAAAGGCAGTGAATATTATTGATGTTACTGGAATCATCTCCAAAAACTAAATATATGTACTTTAAAATTATGATATAGAGAGCTCTTGCACACAAACAATAATAGCACATAAGCATTTAACCCCTCACTTCATTCCCCACACTGCTCTGCTTGTTGCAAAGTTCTCCTACACGTCATGTGCCTTCACCTCTTTGTGGACAGCTCTTCTCCTGTCCCCTCTCCCTTTTTCAATTTGTTGCTGCAGACAGAGAAGGTTTTAAATCATGACCAAAACCCCACTTGCCTCGTCTGCTTTAAGATACATTTTTTCTCAAAGCTAAAGACCCAGAGGGGCTCTCAGATCATGAAGACAGGAACAGAATTTAGATTCATGTTCCTCCTTTTACATGCTAAATGGGATGCCAAGAAGTCCTCATCATTCATGGTGGTTTTATTTTATTTTATTTTTCTTAAATAAGAACAACATGATATATATTGAAAAGAGTATCCCTTGGCTTATGTTAATTTTCTTCCATAAAAAAAAAAGAGTTTTGGGGGTGTGAATTATGTATTGAACTGAATTCATTTTTCAAATATATAATTTACTTGGTCAGTTATTATTTAACTACACACAGCAATGGCTTTAACATAGTCCAATTTTCTCTTTTGTCACAGTTGTCATTCTTCTATAAAAGCAGGACACATGGCCCAAATGTTATCTTATGACGTTTTTCAGAGTTTAAAACATGGATTGCAATCATTCCAAATGCTTGGCAGACTTTAGAATTTACCCAAGGAGAGCAGCAAACCCCCTGTCATATTAAATGTCATATAATGTAAGTTCTTAGACATTGCTGTATTTTTCTTAAAATTTGTGGGGTAAATAAGAGACTTATTTACCATTACATTTAGTGTCCCCCCTCAATGCCTTTAAAACCACATCTGTCTAAGGTACAATTATGCAAAAAGAACATAAAGTTGTTTGTTTTTGCCATTTTGGTTTAAAATATAAAACCAATACAAATATTGTAACTGAAATAAAATGATTGTTTTGTGTTAGAATTATAGTATGTGTGTGTTATAAAATATATAACACATAAAACATACCAGTTGAGTCACTGAGGCTGCCAAAGTACCCCCAGAACTATCGCCTGTAATACAGATTCGGGTGGGATCCACTCCATATTTTGCAAGAATTTCATCCTGTAGAAAAAACTTGACCACAGAAATGGTATCTTCAAAGGGAATGGGGAAGTGATATTGAGGAGATAGTCTATAGCTTCAGGGAAAAAAAATCAACAAAGCATTATGATTAAACTTAGGTTGTATATATCCAAGTACAGTATATATCCAATG
Organism: Galeopterus variegatus; assembly: GCF_000696425.1. Classification (NCBI taxonomy): domain Eukaryota; kingdom Metazoa; phylum Chordata; class Mammalia; order Dermoptera; family Cynocephalidae; genus Galeopterus; species Galeopterus variegatus. The sequence goes on along the minus strand of NW_007734532.1, from coordinate 38,644 downwards.
TGTAAATATATATATCCAATGACAGACCACATACACCACGGTGGTACCATAATATTATAATGGCTATACCACATAGCCCAGGTGTGTATTAGGCTATATACCATATAGGTTTGTTTAAGTACACTCTGTGATGTTCCCACAACAATGAAATCACCTAATGACGCTTTTCTCACAATGTATCCCTGTTGTTAAGTATGCATAACTGTATCTCTCAATTTAACCAACTTCAAATATTTAATTTCATCAATTAAACCTGGGCTTACTAACTTCTGTTTTAAAATAAAAAGTAGATTCTGACATAAAGATTTTTAAGTGTTGATTCTATGGGGAGATGTGAGAAAGAAGGATGTGTCTTCACCCTCATAAAATTGTGGGTAAAATTTTCAGGGAAGAGCAATCAGTAGGCGAGATGTTGTGTAGCATTCATCAGATTCTCAGAGTAGTTGGTGTCTCAAAACAATTTTTTAAAATTGTAAATTGACAATTTGTAACTGTACGAATTTGTGGGATAAAGAGTGATGTTGTGATTTATGAATACAATATGGAATAACGAAATCAAGCTAGATAGGATATTCATCACTTAACATTTTATGTGGTAAGCACATTTGAAATTTACTCCCTTAGCAATTTTACTCTACCAATTATATTCACCATGCCGTGCAATAGAACATCAAAAAAAACAAACAAACCAACCCGTACTCCTGCTGTCTGTACGCTTTGACTACCATCTCCCAATGCCCCCCACCTCTCAGCCTCTGTGACCACCATTCTACTCTCGGCATCTCTGAGTTTGATTGTTTTAGATTCTACATATAAGTGAGAACATGTGCTATTTGTCTTTCTGTGCCAAGCTTATTTCACTTGGTGTAATGTCCTCCCAGTTTATCTATGCAGTCCCAAATAACAGGATTTCCTTCTTTTTTAAGGTTGAATAGTATTCCATTATATATATATATGTATACATACATATATATATATATATATATACACTTCATTTTCTTTATCCATTCATCCATCAATGAACATTTCCATAATTTGGCTATTGTGAATACTGCTGCAATGAACATGCAGTGCAGACAGCTCTTTGACTAACTGATGTCAAATCATTTGGTTAAATACCCCAAAGTGGGGTTGCTGGATCATATGGTAATTCTGTTTTCAGGTAGTTTTCTTTTTTTCTTTTTTTTTTTTTTTTGAGGAAACTCCATAGAGTTTTCCATAATGGCTATACTAATTCACATTGCCACCAACAGTGTACAAGGGTTTTCTTTTCTCCACATCCTCAAAAGTTATTTTTTGTCTTTTTTGACAATAGCCATTATGAAAGGTGTGAGATGATATCTTATTGTGGTTTTAATTTGCATTTCCCTAATGATTATCAATGTTGAGCATTTTTTCATATGTATGTTGGTCATGAATGTGTCTTCCCTTGAGAAAAGTCTATTCAGGTCCCTTGCCCAATTTTTAACTCGGTTTTTTTTGGGGGGGGGGGTTGCTATTGAGCTGTTTGAGCTCCTTGTATGTTTTGGATATTAACTTTTTATCTGATGTATGGCTTGTAAATACTTTCTCACAATCTGTAGGTTGTCTCTGTGCACTGTTAATTGTTTCCTTTGCTGTGCAGAAGCTTTTAAGTTTGATGTAATCCCATTTGCCTATTTTTGCTTTTGCTGCCTGTACTTTTGGGTTTTAAAATTTTCAGAACCATTCTTGGGAGTGCCCAAGAAATTTTAAAAACAAAAAATGTGAAAAAGCAAATGATTTGTAGGTATCTTATATTAGATATTTATTTAGGTCCAAATTCTACACTTGTGTCCTATTTCATATTATGAGCACTACCTGGAAACTTGACTTAAAATAAAAGCTTTGAAATATAAATAATATTTAAGTATAGTAAAGGGTCTTCCTTAGACATTGTGTGTTTGTAAGATGAATTATTACAGCATCTTTTAATGTGCATATATATATATATATATATATATATATATATATGTATGTATACCCACACAAACATTGTCTTCCAAAATAGGAGCACACCTCTATTGGACTGTCTTATTTTTTATTGCTAACTATGGTAGTAATTGTAATATCTATAATTAGAATTAGTGAATGATTTCTCAATACTAAGCATTACATGTTGGCCAGATGACCCTAGAAATTTTATTATATTGTGTTCTGTTTCTAAAATATAAGAATGACAAATATAAATAATTGATAAGATTCTTAAACTAGGTATAACATATGTAACCATTTTAAGAGTATGTTTAAAACGATAACGTTGTATGTTTGGTTAAAACTATAGAGTGAAAAGTAGAGCATCCTAATTAGTATAAATTAGAAATGTCTCTGAAAACATAAGGGATTCTTCTGGTTGCTGTAATGCATCCATAATGAGTAGAACAGCATTGTATTCTACTTGTGTGTTCTATTTGACCCCTTTAGGTTCTCACAAGAAATTACCCTCTGTTCTCTTTCCAGCATCAGGCTAGAAGTCTCTAAGTATATTTCTGCACTCTGGAATTGACAGGAGATGGAAAAAATATTTTATCCTGAGGATGATGGTTTTAGTAGTACAGAGTACACCTGAATAAGACAGAAAGTATTGGACACTTACTAGTCTTTCTGGTATATTTTTGGAAATTCAGGAAAAAATTGTAAAAGCTACTAATATCTCTCATTTTGAGAAAGACTTGAAATTCTCAGACAGTTCCAACATTTGTCACCTGATGTTCCTCCACCTAAAATTCATCTTTTTATTACCAGCTCAACCAAAACTCAACATTTCAAATGTGTAATGGGTAACTAAGCTCCTTCTTTCCAGGTATATCACATGGAGATTAAACTAGGTCCTTCTAGGATCTGAGTTTTATGTTCCTAGAAATTATCACAGTTGTGTTGCCAAAGATATTCACCCTGTGGTGCCTCTCAGAGGTCTCTATAATGGCAGAGATTGGTTTCCTTTGAGGAGGCATGAGTATTATCATGCTAATAAAAGTTATTAATATAAACCACAAATATTTATGATCCAAGTCATTTTTGAGGTTTGGGTGACTTGCTTTGGAAATCAAATCTATTTTGTGAGGACAAGGATCATAGTATTTTTTTAAAAATAATTATCTTACTCCACTCCCACAACGACAGCATCAAGTTTGTTTGCCGTGAATCTGTTCAGGACGTCATAAGGTGTCTGCTCTGAAATGAGAGAAATAAATATAAAGGTGTACCCTGTAAATAAAGACCAATAAAAAACACCCACACTTGTCAAATGTAATAGAAATATGGATCGTGATTAATTGGTGGAATCCCTATAATCCCCACTTGTTATCATGTGGAAAGGATCTCTTGTCCACAAAACAAAACCGTCTCAATCCTCCATTCTAGGGGCTGTTAATCTTTCCATGGTGAATCAAGTTTTTATTCCACTTCTGACACATGTATGTTAAAGTTTAAAAAATTATAGAGACAAGTCTCGAAGAAAAAGTTTTATTTGGGAATAGGGCATTGCAATGAAAATATGTGCGCCACAGGACACCTATGTGCATAAAAGAAGACAAAGGGTTTTAAAGGAAGAGACAAGTCTCGAAGAAAAAGTTTTATTTGGGAATAGGGCATTGCAATGAAAATATGTGCTCCACAGGACACCTATGTGCATAAAAGAAGACAAAGGGTTTTAAAGGAAAAGTGATGGAGGACTGCATAATTGTTTTGGGATAATTATCCTTGGCTACAAGGATCAGTAAGAAGGGTGATGCCAGTCTAAGGTTGGACAGACAGCCCACTCCGTCTGCTTCTGAGCGGATGTCCTGGCAGAAGTATTTTTTGTGTAAGTTGCGATGTCCTTTGTGCAAGGTTGTGGTTTGGCAGAGCCCTTCCTGATAATTTTTGTCATCCGGCATTCATGCATGAGAACCCACCATTCATGGCCTTCCCTGGCTCTTTTTGTCAGGGCTATTATTAATATATATTTTTTAACATGTTGACTCTGACAACTTTCATAGTTACGTGTTAGCTACAAATCGCACCATTTCTGATTTAACATTTAAAACATCTAGTTCAGTTCAGTTTTTCTGAACCTGAAGTCAGGTCCTTCAGTAATTTAAAATTTAAATTTTTAATTTACTACTTGAATGTCTCATTCTATGCTGTCAATATAAGTTCATTTAATAATAAAGTTTTTTAAACAAAAATCTTATTTAATATTTTTATGATTTTATTTGCCAAGCTGTGTATGAAGAAATATGTATGAACCATGATTGATATAGTCTTCTTTCTTTCTGCTAAAATATATGCACAAGCTTACAAAAATAACTACTACATTAACAAATGTTCTGATAATTTTATATATATATATATATACATATGCATAATATATTTTACTATAAATATATATAATGTGCAACACACACACAAATAAAATGCACGTAGTACAACTTCCCCAGGCAAACACTCACATGTAAATAAAATGCACTTACTGCAACTTCCCAAGACAAATGCACCACCATGAAGAAAAATTACAGCTGGTCTCTGTCTTTTTGACTTCCATTTTGGCAAGTACAAACGTACCGGAATGTCCATAAAGGTTGTGTCAGTCACTGTAATGTTTTCATCTGAAACTGGTTTTGTAAAATCCATTTTCATTAATGTGAAAAAAAGTTCTTCATGTCTGATAAGACCTATATTTTCAAATAATATAGCCTGCCAAAGCAAAACAAAATTTAAAACATTGAACGTTTTGATTTTTAGTAACATCAAATGTATATAAAGAGGTCATAAAAAAAATGAAGAGTAAATAATATAATAACACTATAGTTTTATTGCATATACCAACACATGTATTACTGTGTTGGAGAAGTCTTAAGTATGTAGTGTTTTAGAATAAGAATAATCTTATTTAAAGCCATCAGTTTACTGGCAGTGAATTTTATGTTGGTCTAGTTATTTTTTTTTCTTTATTTTTATAGCAATTTTAGCTTTACAGAGAAATTGAGCAGAAAGTGCGTATACTTCCCATACCCTTCCCCCACATACCAATCTTATTTAAAGCCATCAGTTTACTGGCAGTGAATTTTATGTTGGTCTAGTTATTTTTTTCTTTATTTTTATAGCAATTTTAGCTTTACAGAGAAATTGAGCATAAAGTGCGTATACTTCCCATACCCTTCCCCCACATACCTGGTCTAGCTATTTCTTAATTGTAGACTTTTATCTGAAAAAATTATCTGAGAAATAACGGATCTTGTATTTTTTTATGCAGAATCCCAATATTTTATTTTATTTTATTGTTCACTCAATTTAAAAATTTTAAAAGACATCTGGTTACCACATTACTAATAGCCTGAATTTCCATTTTTTTTCTTCCAACTATAAATAGGCTCCTTTTCTTTTCCTTAAAATCACTTGGAGGAAAAGCCTATTTTTTTTATGCCATTGAAATAAAGCTCTCTTTAGTATTTCTAGCAAATTTTCTAACAGCTTTGTAACTTGTCACTAAATAGTTCACATGAAAGGAATCCTGTAATACAGTGTGGCACTAGAACGTTACAGAGCATTTATTATACTTGTCTGAGATGCTAAGATTTACCAGGTGTTAAAGATCATCTGATCAAAGTTAAGCAGCTAGTAACTGGCAAAGCAAGATGTAAACCTATTTTTCTAGGTCAGTGTTAATATGTTCCTCTCTATGTAAGTTATTGCTAAATTATGTTTTTTAAAAAAAAAACCAACAAGGGATAAATATCCATAATGTACAAAGAACTCAAGCAATTACACAGTAAAACCTCAAATAACCCAATTAAAAACATGGACAAAGGAGCTGAATAGACATTTTTCAAAGGAAGACATGCAAATGCCCAACAGGTACATGAAAAATGTTCAACATCACTAGTCATCAGGGAAATACAAATTAAAACCACACTGAGATATCACCTCACCCCAGTTAGACTGGCTATAATCAAAAAGATGGTGAATCGCAAATGCTGGCGAGGATGTGGAGAGAAGGGAACACTCCTACACTGTTGTTGGGACTGTAAATTAGTATAACCAGTATGGGAAACAGTATGGAGGTTTCTCAAACAACTACAGATTGATCTTCCATACAATACAGCAATCCCACTTCTGGGTATATACCCAGAATAACAGAAATCATCATGTCAAAGGGATACCCGCACCCCCATGTTCATTGCAGCTGTGTTCACAATAGCTAAGACATGGAACCAACATAAATGTCCATTGATGGATGATTGGATAAGGAAAATGTGGTATATATACACCATGGAATACTACTTTGCCATAAAACAGAATGAACTTCTCCCATTCCCAACAACAGGATGAGCCTGGAGAAACTTATGTTGACTGAAATAAGCAAAGCACAGAGGGATAAATACTGCATGTACTCACTCATATGTGGGAGCTAAGAGAGAAAGAAAGAAGGAAAGAAAGACCACAGTGGTGCGTTGGACTTGCAGAGGGTGAGAGAACATACCTAGGGATACAAAGTAGAGTGGGGGTAAAAGGGGAGAGGGGGAGGGATGTTGGAGATAATAGGGTTGGGGACACAGGGCAGTAAATGTGTCACTTTTAAAATTAACTTTTATAAAAAGAGTTTTGGCTCCTCATCTCTCATAGCTCCTGTGAGAATAGAATAGATACTATCTCTCTATTAAATAATAATCAGCTACCATTCTAAATATTTATAAATGATGTTTTGGAACACATGCCCTCCTATTCTCATCGTAACCCTGCAATATGTTAATTAGATTTCTCAGTTTGCAGCTGAAGAGCTACAAAAGGATTAAGTAAATGCTCTAAGATCTGATTAGCTTTAAAGTTCATGCTTTTTCCCCTACCTTATACTGTCTACAATTTGAATGTGTAACTGCAGAGTATTAAATTTTTTCCACATCATTTTATCAAGAACTGTGATGCTTCTTTTGGTGGAGGGGAATTAACCTTTTTTAAAAATTTATTTATATATTAATATTATTATTTTTAAGAACTGTGATGCTTGCTTCTTTGACATACATTTAAAAATTAACTTCTTTGAATCACTTAAGTTACTGTAATTTAGTCATGACAATAACAAAAGAGTTATTCCTTAGACAAGTAGAAGCTGGTCAACCACTAGCATAATCATTAAAATAATTCTCTCTCAATATTTTGTTTCTAATTGCATGGATATACATAATACATATAGAAGCAAAAGCATAAGATCAATTCTATTTTAGATGTGCAATAGTAAATGTGTCACTTTTAAAATTAACTTTTATAAAAAGAGTTTTGGCTCCTCATCTCTCATTGCTCCTGTGAGAATAGAATAGATACTGACTACCTCTCTATTAAATAGTAATCAGCTACCATTCTAAATATTTATAAATGATGTTTTGGAACACATGCCCTCCTATTCTCATAGTAACCCTGCAATATGTTAATTAGATTTCTCAGTTTGCAGCTGAAGAAAAAGTGCTACAAAAGGATTAAGTAAATGCTCTAAGATCTGATTAGCTTTAAAGTTCATGCTTTTTCCCCTACCTTATACTGTCTACAATTTGAATGTGTAACTGCAGAGTATTAAATTTTTTCCACACCATTTTATCAAGAACTGTGATGCTTCTTTTGGTGGAGGGGAATTAACCTTTTTTAAAAATGTATTTATATATTAATATTATTATTTTTAAGAACTGTGATGCTTGCTTCTTTGACATACATTTAAAAATTAACTTCTTTGAATCACTTCAGTTACTGTAATTTAGTCATGACAATAACAAAAGAGTTATTCCTTAGACAAGTAGAAGCTGGTCAACCACTAGCATAATCATTAAAACAATTCTCTCTCAATATTTTGTTTCTAATTGCATGGATATACATAATACATATAGAAGCAAAAGCATAAGATCAATTCTATTTTAGATGTGCAACATCTTAATTTTATTTTGCATTTAAGAAGGTAAAAGTCAAATTCCACAGTTGCACGTTTTTGGAATGTGCTCATATTGATGAGGAAATAAGCATTAATCCCTCTGAAGTCTAAAGATTTATGAGCTATTCAGGGAAGATAGCATAGTTTCTCTGTAGGACTGACACTTGCTCATTCAACTTTTCCTGTATTTTTCCAGTGAACCAGGTGAGACAAAAGCAATTAACAGAAAAAATGCGAGCCAGGGATGAGTCAGCAGACTTTGGACTTTCAGCAGAAGATGGCTCAGATATCTAGTTTCAGAAATCTGTTGTCTCTTCTGGGTAAAACAGTAGGCAGTTCTTCCTCAAACAGCACGCGTAGCTCTCTCTTCTCTGCTCATTTATTGTTTGCTGCTGTCTTCTCCCTGAGGTTTCCTATTGTCACTATCATCCGTAGGGCCTCCAGATAGTAGCATGTTTTGACAGAAGGAGCATGGTATTTTCAATGTGGTAGATATGAGTTCATATTCCAGCATTGTCACATAAAATTTAAAATCCAGCAATTTAGGATTGAAAATAGGTCTCAAAGTGTGGTCTTGGAACCTCTGTGGGTCTCTGAGACACGTTCAGAGAGTTTGCATAATACTATGACTCTTTCTGCCTTTTTAAAAATCTAATTCCCTCATGAGTATACAGTGAAGTTTTTTAGACACTACAGGACATGTGATACCACAATAGACTAAATGCAAAAGCAGATGTAAGAACCCAGCTAACCATTGTCACATAAAATTTAAAATCCAGCAATTTAGGATTGAAAATAGGTCTCAAAGTGTGGTTTTGGAACCTCTGTGGGTCTCTGAGACACGTTCAGAGAGTTTGCATAATACTATGACTCTTTCTGCCTTTTTAAAAATCTAATTCCCTCATAAGTATACAGTGAAGTTTTTTAGACACTACAGGACATGTGATACCACAATAGACTAAATGCAAAAGCAGATGTAAGAACCCAGCTAATTTCCATAAAGAAAGACATTAAAAAGATCAGCAAAAATGAAAAACAATGCCCCACGATTGTAACTAATTTTTCCTATTTTTAAAAATATATCAGTTATGTTAATTTGTAATGGGATTATTATTATCATTATCATTATCACCACTATCATTAAGTGAATTAATTTCTAATGAGGTTAGTTTTCAATGCAGTTATTATTGATAAATATAACCCCCATAAAAAGCTCTTTGAGGTTCTCAATAACTCAAAGAATGTAAAGAGTTCCTGAAACTAAAAGTATGAAAAGCACTTAAAAAGAGAATGACATTAAAATAGTAAGGGTATTAAACATACATCAAAATGTAAAAACATAATTAATATATACATGTAAGTCTTAACAGAATATATGAGGCCATGTTTCCTCAGAAATGTCAAATACAATGAAGTTATTTAACAATCCCCCAAATTTTCCTTTTAGACAAATCATTTTTTTTATCCTTATCACAATATATGGTCTTTAGATGTGTACTCTTATATCAGCAAGAATTTTTTGTCTCCCTCTGCTTTGCACAGATTTAAGTAAACAACTCAATTATCAATTAAATTAAACATACTAATATTATTTGACTGATTTATCCTAAAAGAAAGCCAAAGTCTTTATCAAAATACTATTTAGATGAAAATTTATATATATTCGTACCAAGGCATACCAATTCCCTGGGGAAAAAGAAAATTACCGTAACTGAAGTCATTTTTATAAGAGCATCCAGGACCCCTACTTTCCAGGGTTCTTCAATGTTTTCTGGCATGGGTGCAGAAATATAATAAGCATAGATAATACAAGACAGTCCAAAGCACAGAGTTTTGTACCCCATGGTATTCTTTTCCCAACCTCTGCACAGTGATGATTTAATATCACCTTATATATACTGAGTGCTAAATAATAGGACAAAGGTAGATGGTAAACTATCTCAAGTAACATGACCATCTTAGCAACAATGAACTTTCAGTTCCAAAAAATTTCAGAGACAGAAGTAGATTAGAGGTTACTAAACCCTGGGGGGAAGGAATAATGAGAAGTTATTGCTTAATGGGTACAGAGTTTATGTTTTGGATGACAAAAAAGTTTTAGAAATAGATTGAGGTGGTGGTTTTACAGCATTGTGAATGTAATTAATGCCATACAATTGTATGTTTAAAATGCCTAAAATGGCAATCCTTATGTTATATATATTTTACCACAATAAAAAAATAGAAAAACAAATTCAGTTCCATGATTAACAGTGACAATAGTAACTGGTTCTGCAATTAACACACTTTTTCTGAGACTAAATTCACAATATATCCCATCGAGTATGATGTCATTAGACAACAACTTAAAATGCTGGCAGAAGTTTTTCTTTCACTCTGTGACACCATCAATGTCCTAGCACAACACACTTTATTAGGCACCTCAGCAGAGCACAAGAAGAATGAGGAAATTCATTTTTCTGATGGCTATTTTGCAAAGATTAGTGAGGAGAGGTTAAAAACAAAACAAAACAAAACCTATCAGGTAACATTTAGTCAACCTCAATGCTAATGCTTTTGGCATAGATTATTAACAAAATTAAAACCCACTGTGATCAACTGAGCTTTAGACAAGAAGAAAGGAAACTGCTATTCTTTTCCAAGTTCCAGAATTGGTTCATCCAATCTGGAAATATTTATGAAATATTTACCTTATGTTAAATTTGAAAATTTTTAATCCGTATAGTTGCATAACCATGGGAAAAGCATGTATTCATTAAGCAAATATTTTTTGTGTGTCTTGTATACTCAGTTCAGTATTAGGCAAGAGGGTTACAGAGTTGATCAATACATGGCATTTGTCCATTCCTTTGTGGAGCTTTTTCTAACTATTTTTCTAATTATTTTCCTAATACAATTTTTTGAAATATAATAGTTTCTTCCTTTGAGATCCCCTCCCAAGTTTCTCCACTAATTTTGCAGGAGAAGTTATTACTTTTACTCTAATTGCTCCATTTTACTTCATGCCATAATTTCTTATTGAAACCCTGCTTTATTTTCCATCTGGACACCAGGCTGACAGAAAGAAAGGTCATTCTCCTAACAGTTGAGGAATAAGAACTGCATGAATGCAAGGGATAAAGAGGCTGAAAATAAGCTATGTATGAACAATTCACCACGTGCATAATGGCAAAGTGAATCTAATTTTGAAATATTGATCTATTTTTTCATGCTCTCCCTTCTCCATCTTCTCTGAGCTACATGGAACTTAAATGGAACCTTATTGGCCCTGCCTTTCTTCTCTCCCAGGCAGCTAGGCTATTCTGTTCTCTATTTATGAAGGATAGAATGTTCTATTTAAAAATTCAAAAAATAGAAATTCTTTTTACCTTCTGCATTTTGATATCTAGTATTTACGTTAATAGAAAAAAACTTGAAAATGTGAAATTATGTGACTGAAAGCCAGAGGAGCTTCAAATGCAGAAATCTCTCTCCTTGATTGATGATTCTTTCCCGTGGGGATTTTACACATGGTGTGGTGGTGAGGAAGGCTGGTAGCCTGGTTAGAAAGCAGAGAAAGATTTCATAATGTTTCTAGTGTTTATATGCCAGATTTCTGGTAGAGGGAGGGGTCTGCCAAACACATGAGACAGAGCTCATTCTGAAAATGTTAAAAATCGGATGTGAAATGAAGTTTTAAAATTAATTTTTTAGTTTATTAATTAGTTAATTAGTTAGTTAATAAATTGACATATAGCCACAACCCAGACAATTCCTGATTTGTTTGAAAAAACACAGCCTTTCACACTAACTACAAAACATAGGTAAGGATGTGTCCTTTCTTTATAAAAAATAAAAATTACGTCACTTTTTAAGATTTTTAAAAACACAATTGCTACTACACACACAAACACAATGCAATAGAAGCAGACCCACAGGTAACTCAGATGTTGCAATTAACAACAGCAAAAGATTTCAGAATAACTAATTTAAACGTATTAAAGAAATTAGAGAAAAATGAACAAAGTATATAGCAATGGCAAATTCATCATGGACAGGTAAATTCTAAAAAATAAACAGATAGCCATTCTACTATTTTAAAAAAGAATATCTGAAATGAAGTATTCGTTGGATGGACTTAGAAAAAGACATAAACTTGAGAAAAGGAGGACATGGCAAAAGAAATTACCCAAACTGAATCATAGAAAGAAAAAATAATTTTTAAAAGGTAACAAAGTACTAGAGATATTTGTGCAATATCAAATATTCTAACATATGTTTGGATTCCTACAAGCATAGGAGAGAATAAATGGAGAAGAAGCAATGTTGGAAGAGACCATGGATGACAAGTTTTCAAAACTGATAAAAGATATGAACTCATAATTCAAACAGCTCAGTGAGTTGCAGTGTACATACAAAGAAAACCTTTATAGGTACATCATAGTTGCAACTTCTGAATAACAAAGATACAGACAAAAATTTTTTGGTAAGCAGAATTCTAAGATGGCCCCCTAAAGTTCCCAGTCACTGGTGGACACATCTTTTCCTAGTAATTCAGTCAAACACTAATCTAAGTATTTCTGTGAAGGGATTTTGCAAATAGAAATTAAATTTCCAAATAAGGTGACCTCAAGACAAGGAGATTAAGTGGGCGGGCCAGACCTAATCACATGATCCTTTTAAAATGAAGAGTGTTCTCCAGCTGATCACAGAAGAACAAGTCACAGATTAAATGAACAAGGGAAGTTTAAACATGAGAAGCTCTCAATTGCTGCTTTGAATATTGAGAGGATCAATGGCAAGGAATGTGAGCAGCTTCTAGAAATTGAGAGTGGCTCCCAGTCAACAGATGCAGAAAAAATACAACACACATTTATGATAGAATATCTTGGAAAACTAAGAATAAAAGGGAGCTCTTCAACTTGTTAAAGAAAAAAACATCTAATAAAAACCTACACCTAACGTCACATTGAATGGTGAAGAACCAGATGCTTTCCCTTAAGATCAGGAACAAGGCAATAACATACCCTCTCATCACTAATATTAAAAACCATACTGGAAGTATTAAGAAAAAAACATCTAATAAAAACCTACACCTAACGTCACATTGAATGGTGAAGAACCAGATACTTTCCCTTAAGATCAGGAACAAGGCAATAACATACCCTCTCATCACTAATATTAAAAACCATACTGGAAGTATCAGCTAATACAATAAGACAAGAAAAACAAATAAAAGGTATGTAAATTGGGGAAAAAAATAAGACTGTCTTTGTTCATAGATGACATAATTGTCTATGTAGAAAATCATAAAAAAATTGACAAAAGAAAGAAAACCATGAACTAATAAGTAATATAGTGAGATTATAGAATACGAAGGAAGCACTCAAAAGTCAATTGCTTTTCTATAGACCAGCAAAGAACATTTGCAATATAAAATTAAAAGCATAGTACCACTTATATTAGTACCAAAACAATAAAATACTTATTATAAATCTTACAAAATATGTACAGGTTATGTACAATAAAAATTATAAAACTCTATTTTGTAAATAGAGAAATATTTCATGTTCATGGATAGAAAGGCTCAATATCTAAAAGATGTTTATTCTTTACAACCTGATTTGTAGATTGTAGGCAATACCAATTGAAATCCCAACGAGTTATTTTATGGATATTGACCAACAGAAAACAGATCTAAAGTTTATATGGAAAGGCAAAACAAACAAACAAATGAACAACAACAACAAAAAAAATAGGGTAGCCAATACGATACTGAAGAAGAGCAATGAAGTAAGAATACTGACACCCCCCAAACTCAGGACTTATTGTCAAGCTATATAAGCTTATAATAAAGCATGGTATGGGTGAAAAAATATATAAGTAGATCAGTGGATCAAACAGAAGGCTCAGAAATAGACCCACAGAGATCTAGTCAACTGGTCTTTGACAAAGTCACAAAGGCAATTCAGTGGGAAAAAGATAGTGTTTTCAACAAGTGGTAATGGAACAATTGGACACCTACAAGCAAAAAGCATAAACCCAGACACGGATCATATACTTTTTATGAAACATGAACTCAAAATAAATCATAGACCTAAATGTAAAATGCAAAACTATGAAATGTCTGGTAGATAAAATCAGAGAAAATCTAGATGACCTTGGGTTTGGTGATGAGAATTAGACAAGCAAGCAAAAGCAGGATCCACAAAAGAAAAAATTAGTAAGTTAGACTTCATTAAAATTAAAAACTTCTGCTTTGTGAAAGACTGTTATGAGAACAAAAAGACAAACCCAAGACTTTGGAAGCCATAGTATAGTGAAGATGTCAATACTTGCCAAATTGATTAACAGATTCAATGCAGTTCTATTAGTAAGTTAGACTTCATTAAAATTAAAAACTTCTGCTTTGTGAAAGACTGTTATGAGAATAAAAAGACAAACCCAAGACTTTGGAAGCCATAGTATAGTGAAGATGTCAATACTTGCCAAATTGATTAACAGATTCAATGCAGTTCTGATCAGAATTCCAACTGACTTCTTTATAGAAATTAAAAAGCTAATTCTAAGTTCATATGGAATGTCAAGAGTCCCAAAATAGCCAAAACAATCTTGAAAAACACAAACATATTTGGAGTACTCACATTTCCCAATTTCAAAACTTACTATAACTTAACAGTAATCAAAATAGTGTGGTACTTACATAAGGAAAGATATGTAAATCAATGAAATAGACTTTAGAGTCTAGAAACAAACCTATGTGTCTATGGTTAAACCAATTTTTGACAAGGATGCCAAAATCATTCAATGGGGAAAGAATAGTCTTTTTAACATATGATGCTGGGACAGCTGGACAGCCAGATGCAAAAGAATGAAATTGTACCCTTACTTCACAATATATGCAAAAATTAACTCAAAATGATCAAAGGCATAAATGCGGAAGCTATGGCTGTAAAACTCTTAGAAGAAAGCATAGGAGTAAATCTTTATAACTCCAGATTTGGCAAAGGATTGTTAGATATGACACCAAAAGCACAAGTAGCAGAAGAAAGTGGTGGTCACTGCAGAAATTCAGATCTTTAGAGGGAAGCAGGGGAGAGGGTGCAAAAAATGGGTTGTAGGAGACCTGAAGAATTTGATCCACTTCGCAGTTCTGCCTGTGCTCAGCCATGAGCATGGTCTTTGTCCCTCATGTAGACTATGGCGTTTTAAAAATATCTGTGTACTACCCTCACAAGTTATGCACTGGCACTTCAGTTGAATTCTATTGGTAACAGAGGCCTAGAAAAGGACTACACAAGGCAGGAATACTAGGAGGCAGGTATAATTGGTGGCCAAACTGGAGGCTGGCTACCAGCAAAACACCATCTTGAATAACCCATGACTAAATAGAATAAGTTTAACATGAGATTCGTTTAAATTAATCAATTTGACATATTACACTGCATAGTATAACATGTGAACAGTAGGAGAAAATGTAGGTACTCTGCTCAGATTTTAGATACCTTTAAAATCATTTTTTTTGTATCCTGGCTTCAGTATATTTTGCATCAGACATCCACCTGTGATTCGTTTTGAAGAAATGCCCTGAGATACTAAACCAGGACATATTGCCCACCATATATAAGATGTCAGAGTGTCTTGAATTTCATAACACAGTAACCATCACCTAGGCCTTAACTATGTTTTTCAGGTGTAATTCTAATAAGCCCCAGCTCTATTGCCTGAGATCCAGACAGCTCTGAAGTGTGACCTACACTCCAGAATCCTCGTGTGGAATCAGGCAGAAGCTACGTTCTCAGGGGCCTTGCCTAAGGCCACACACTTACATGGCTTTGTTTACTTCCTTTATTACCTTACAAGTTTCTTTGAGAGCACATCCTTAAGTGTTTACTGGTACATGTCCCTTCATCTAAGGATCTATTTCTGGGGAATACTTCCTAAGACAACTGTGACTCCGACCAACATTTATTTAGGTAGGAAAGAACAGCAATCCTAACACCAGTTCTTCCACACCATATAATGAGAAGAAATACTTCTCAATTCATTTTATGCATTTAGTATGATGTTAATATCAAATTCGAACATGGATATTCCAAAGAATATTGTAGAACATTATCACTCATGAACACAGATACAAAAATGTTAAATTGTTAGCAATCCAAATCATGATACAAAAGTACTTCAAAAAGTTCATGGAAAGATTAATGTTACCTTTCAATTCTGTTTTTCCATGAACTTTTTGAAGTACCCTCTTGTATACATAAAACATATCATAAGCTAGTTGAATTGTGGTCATGATGGTTTACTAGTTGGTTAAAGCTATGAAAATTTTCAGGACCCTTTGGAAATATGTTGAGCGTGATTCGAATATTTTTAAAATATTCATATTTGCAGAGGATGTTAATTCACATGTGATACAATCTGAAAGATAAGAAATGGTAAGTGGTAGATTCACTGTGCATCCCTTGCCATTAGCACTGAGGCAATTAATGAAAAAACAGATATAAAGAAACATAGTCTATGTATATAAATGCATGAATTTGTGCATTTGTGTATACTTTTTCCCCCTTTATTCTGGTTGCAGAACAAAAGGAGGAGGTGGCTAAATCTACTGAGAAAGGATCACAAAAGTACATCATGCAGTAGGTAAGTATGTCTTAAGACATGGAAAGAAAGCTGAGTATGTACATCCTTGGGTGTTTGTGTGGAGAGGGGGTAAAAGGTGGCATTTTCCAGGCAGAAGTAAAGACCCATACAAATGAAAGAGTTTGGTGTTATTGTCTAATTCCAACCAATTACCAAGTGCAATTGTGAATACATAGATAAATAAGCCAGCCTGAGACAAAGACGAACTTTATAGGGCATTTGTAAGAGTTTGGGCTTTATTTTGAGAGAAATGGGGGAAATATGGCATATTATAAATAGGGAGACTGTATGTTTCTCTTTGCCTGAGTCCACCACAGTTTATTCCTGCTGCTCTGGCGTAAGTGTTAGTAATACTCCTCCTTCATTTTTACACTTACCTTGGTTTGCACAGTGAATGTTTGGCTGCCCCATCTATGAAGCTGTTTCAGGGTAACCACATGTCTGACCTCCTGTGGTCAGGCTGACAGGGAACAGGTAAGGTAAGGACACCCACACATGCACAGAAGACCTGACAACACTGAATTGTGTCTGATGGAAATCTTAACAGAGAGTGCAATAATCATTTTTCCATTGCTTCACAAATTCAAAAGCCAGAAATTCACAAACTATGCTACCAGGTTCATAAAAGCTTGACCTGTTACCTGAACTGTAGAGTCTTACCCCAATATTTCAGCAAGGAGGAGAACAGCAAAAGCTAAAGCCCAACGCAGAGCAAAGTAGCTGACACTTCATGCCAGTAGGAAAAATGGGTAAAAGATGGCACCTTCCAGACGGAAGTAAAGATCCAGGCAAATGATTGGAGTCACACCAAATGAGACTAGAATGAAGTAGAGTTAGCTCTATTTCTCTCTCCTAAGTTGGCATAGGCTACGTGAGGGACCCGAAGAGCATCCAGGGCTGATCCAGATAGAGCTATAAAGTGTCTGCAGGTCTTCAGGTGTCTTCCATCCCATGCAAATGAGACTAGAATGAAGTAGAGTTAGCTCTATTTCTCTCTCCTAAGTTGGCATAGGCTATGTGAGGGACCCGAAGAGCATCCAGGGCTGATCCAGATAGAGCTATAAAGTGTCTGCAGGTCTTCAGGTGTCTTCCATCCCATGTCCTGCTCCCTCTCCCCTGCTCACCTCTAAGGGTCTGAATTCTCCCCCTGACAAGCCCTCTCAGAGATTCCCTTTCCTGCAGTGCTTAGGTGCTGCCTAAATTACCTCCAATTCTCTCCTTCTAATCAAAGCGTCCCTTCCTTTAGAGAAGCTGATCTGATCTTTCATGATAACAGCAGAAACAACAAATTAACATCGACTGAACATGTATATGCATCAGGTAAACCAGCATGATCTGATTAAAGTACATAATTACAATCGCACCCTCTGAATTATCAGTTAAGTTTCAAAAACATGATATCCTACGTGTAGAGTCTTACCCCAATATTTCAGCAAGGAGGAGAACAGCAAAAGCTAAAGCCCAACGCAGAGCAAAGTAGCTGACACTTCATGCCAGTAGGAAAAATGGGTAAAAGATGGCACCTTCCAGACGGAAGTAAAGATCCAGGCAAATGATTGGAGTCACACCAAATGAGACTAGAATGAAGTAGAGTTAGCTCTATTTCTCTCTCCTAAGTTGGCATAGGCTATGTGAGGGACCCGAAGAGCATCCAGGGCTGATCCAGATAGAGCTATAAAGTGTCTGCAGGTCTTCAGGTGTCTTCCATCCCATTTCCTGCTCCCTCTCCCCTGCTCACCTCTAAGGGTCTGAATTCTCCCCCTGACAAGCCCTCTCAGAGATTCCCTTTCCTGCAGTGCTTAGGTGCTGCCTAAATTACCTCCAATTCTCTCCTTCTAATCAAAGCGTCCCTTCCTTTAGAGAAGCTGATCTGATCTTTCATGATAACAGCAGAAACAACAAATTAACATCGACTGAACTTGTATATGCATCAGGTAAACCAGCATGATCTGATTAAAGTACATAATTACAATCCCACCCTCTGAATTATCAGTTAAGTTTCAAAAACATGATATCCTACCTTTGAAATAGTCTACACCTCTGTTTGCAATCTCTGCAGAAGAGATACATTTCAAAACAGGTNTTTGAAATAGTCTACACCTCTGTTTGCAATCTCTGCAGAAGAGATACATTTCAAAACAGGTTTAGAAATTTGCTTCCAGATGCAGAGAGCATAGGTCAGAGGGTGTGCCATCTGCAAAGGCAAGAGAATGCCACTGAGAAGTATCACTGCTGATTCTCAAAGAAGGACGTCTTCAACTACCTCATTTCAGCTAAGCCATAAAAGCATTGTGACTCACTATCTCTGCATTTCTATATACCAATATAAAAGAAAGACTTTTCACTTATGTATAAATACGGTCATAAACAGACATGATGTTTGAGCAAACCCAGGACTCTAGTCCACCACAGAACCTAATGGAAGACTTCATACTAAGCAGTAAACAATAAAACTTATTTTAACTAATCAAAACTTGATTTCTAGACTCATGCTACCCTATTTTGGGTGCAAGTTTCAAACCCAGTTAATGTAATTACAGGAGACTTCTTCCTAATACTAAACTTCCTGGATTTTTCTTCTCAATCATCTAGCAACTTTTTCTTTACATAACAAGTAAATAAATTTACCACTTGTTTAGTTGATAGCTGTTGCATTTATGCATTAACATATTAGTTTGTGATCTTAACAGCTTTGGTGTCTTGATTATATTTTATATTAAAGTGTATAATTAATCCTAACACGTTAAAGGGGTTTAAAGGGTTCATTATATTCTTATGATATCAATACTACTCTGAAGTCTAATGGGAGGTCCAAATGCTGAAAATTATCTCTCATTGAATACTCATATAGCTATGGATATACTATTACCCGTGAAGGTATAAGACTAAAAATAATAAGTCAGTAAGTACATGTGTATTTCCTAGGTTCAAAAACTCAGTTTCTGTTCAGCTAGAACATTACCAGGCTATGAATATGAACAAACTCCAAGAAACCACCTCTGGAGGAAGCATCTCCCTCTGATTGCTGGAGGAACAAATCTCACATTGAGACTTGATGTCTTTCCTCTTAAGTCAACATCAGAGCATACATTAGTTTTAAAGTTTTATCCCTACACCAAATGAACAAACTCAGTATGTAACACTCTTAGAAACAGGATTGGTTACTGCCACCCTTGGTTCTGAGTCCTTCTGACTCAAACGATCACTATAGGGATGATTGTAATGGACTTCAGGCACTCAGCAGCGTACCATAAATCATACAGAAAAATCTGAACCCCTTTTCCCAAGCTCCATTGGCTATTCTTCAAGATTTTAAATGGGATTTCCTCATAAAGATATCCTGTCTTTGTAATAAAAAGTGGCTCATTAATTCCTTGTGTAATTATAAAAACCTGGATATGGAAGGAGATTTCCATCTTTGACC